>NC_048572.1:23019828-23142328 GCF_013265735.2 Oncorhynchus mykiss | reverse complement strand
AGGAAAGAGAGAGAGTGCAGAGTTTTTACTTTTATATTACAGCCAGCTGTCTGTGTCAATAGAGGCTCAAAGTTGGCCAAAGTGGAGATCCTTTGTTGCTGCCATACACCCACTGTCTGTGTCACTTTGTCTGTCTGCCTTCTAGAGTATCCAGCCACATCCCTTTCATAAAGTCAGTCTGGTCCAGTGAGTGTTTGACAGACAGCACACCCACCTGGTTGTCTTACTGTAGGAATCCAGACTAAACATTTTTAATAGTGAGATGATTATATAAACGTACCCGTCCTAAACTATAACGAACCACTGAAATGGAGTACATACAGTACATGTAATGCTATACTTGAACATACAGTACTACCGATACAGTACAGTGGTAGAGGACATTAGAAGGACCATCAGTGTCAGTGGATTGAGGTAACGTGCCCTCAAAGGAGAGAGACACTGCTAGGAGAGGTCTGAGAGAGAGACACTGTTAGAAGAGGTCTCAGAGAAAGAGACACTGCTATGAGAGATCTCAGAGAGAGAGAGAGAGACAATAATAGGAGAGGTCTCAGAGAGAGAGAGACTGCTAGGAGAGGTCTCAGAGAAAGAGACACTGCTAGGTGAGATCTCAGAGAGAGAGAGAGAGAGAGACACTAATAGGAGAGGTCTCAGAGAAAGAGACACTGCTATGAGAGGTCTCAGAGAAAGAGACACTGCTAGGTGAGATCTCAGAGAAAGAGACACTGCTATGAGAGATCTCAGAGAGAGAGACACTGCTAGGTGAGATCTCAGAAAGAGAGAGACACTGCTAGGAGAGGTCTCAGAGAAAGAGACACTGCTATGAGAGATCTCAGAGAGAGAGACACTACTAGGTGAGATCTCAGAGAGAGAGAGACACTAATAGGAGAGGTCTCAGAGAAAGAGACACTGCTAGGAGAGGTCTCAGAGAGAGAGAAACTAATAGGAGAGGTCTCAGAGAGAGAGACACTGCTAGGAGAGGTCTCAGATAAAGAGACACTGCTAGCTGAGATCTCAGAGAGAGAGAGAGAGACACTGCTAGAAGAGGTCTCAGAGAAAGAGACACTGCTAGGAGAGATCTCAGAGAGAGAGACACTGCTAGGAGAGGTCTCAGATGAGAGAGACACTGCTAGGAGAGATCTCAGAGAGAGAGAGAGACATTGCTATGAGAGGTCTCCGAGACAGACACTGCTAGGAGAGATCTCAGAGAGAGAGAGACACTGCTAGGAGAGATCTCAGAGAGAGAGACACTGCTAGGAGAGGTCTCAGATGAGAGAGACACTGCTAGGAGAGATCTCAGAGAGAGAGAGACACTGATAGGAGAGGTCTCAGAGAGAGAGACACTGCTAGGAGAGGTCTCGGGGAGAGAGAGAGATAGAGACACTAATAGGAGAGGTCTCAGAGAAGACAGACACACTTCTAGGAGAGGTCTCAGGGAGAGAGACACTGCTAAGAGAGGTCTCAGAGAGAGGGACACTGCTAGGAGAGGTCTCAGAGAGAGAGACTCTGCTAGGGGAGGTCAGAGAGAGACACTGCTAGGAGAGGTCTCAGAGAGAGAGACACTGCTATGAGAGATCTCAGGGAGAGAGACACTGCTAGGAGAAGTCTCAGAGAGAGAGAGAGAGAGAGAGAGAGAGATAGAGAGAGACACTGCTAGGGGAGGTCTCAAGGATAGACACTTCTAGGAGAGGTCTCAGGGAGAGAGACACTGCTAAGAGAGATCTTAGAGAGAGAGAGACACTGCTATGAGTGGTCTCCGAGACAGAGACACTGCTAGGAAAGATCTCAGAGAGAGAGAGACACTGCTAGGAGAGATCTCAGAGAGAGAGAGACACTGCTATGAGAGGTCTCCGAGACAGAGACACTGCTAGGAGAGATCTCAGAGAGAGAGAGACACTGCTAGGAGAGATCTCAGAGAGAGAGACACTGCTAGGAGAGGTCTCAGATGAGAGAGACTGCAAGGAGAGGTCTCGAGAAGAGGTCTCAGAGAGAGGGACACTGCTAGGAGAGGACTCAGAGAGAGAGACACTGCTAGGAGAGATCTCAGAGAGAGAGATAGACTTATAGGAGAGGTCTCAGAGAGAGAGACACTGCTATGAGAGGTCTCAGAGATAGAGCCACTGCTAGGAGAGATCTCAGGGAGAGATACACTGCTAGGAGAGGTCTCAGAGAGAGAGAGAGAGAGGGAGAGAGAGAGAGAGAGAGAGACACTGCTAGGGGAGGTCTCAAGGATAGACACTTCTAGGAGAGGTCTCAGGGAGAGAGACACTGCTAAGAGAGGTCTCAGAGAGAGGGACACTGCTAGGAGAGATCTCAGAGAGAGAGACACTGCTAGGAGAGGTCTCAGATGAGAGAGACACTGCTAGGAGAGATCTCAGAGAGAGAGAGAGACATTGCTATGAGAGGTCTCCGAGACAGACACTGCTAGGAGAGATCTCAGAGAGAGAGAGACACTGCTAGGAGAGATCTCAGAGAGAGAGACACTGCTAGGAGAGGTCTCAGATGAGAGAGACACTGCTAGGAGAGATCTCAGAGAGAGAGAGACACTGATAGGAGAGGTCTCAGAGAGAGAGACACTGCTAGGAGAGGTCTCGGGGAGAGAGAGAGATAGAGACACTAATAGGAGAGGTCTCAGAGAAGACAGACACACTTCTAGGAGAGGTCTCAGGGAGAGAGACACTGCTAAGAGAGGTCTCAGAGAGAGGGACACTGCTAGGAGAGGTCTCAGAGAGAGAGACTCTGCTAGGGGAGGTCAGAGAGAGACACTGCTAGGAGAGGTCTCAGAGAGAGAGACACTGCTAGGAGAGATCTCAGGGAGAGAGACACTGCTAGGAGAAGTCTCAGAGAGAGAGAGAGAGAGAGAGAGAGAGAGAGAGAGAGAGATAGAGAGAGACACTGCTAGGGGAGGTCTCAAGGATAGACACTTCTAGGAGAGGTCTCAGGGAGAGAGACACTGCTAAGAGAGGTCTCCGAGACAGAGACACTGCTAGGAAAGATCTCAGAGAGAGAGAGACACTGCTAGGAGAGATCTCAGAGAGAGAGAGACACTGCTATGAGAGGTCTCAGGGAGAGAGACACTGCTAAGAGAGGTCTCCGAGACAGAGACACTGCTAGGAAAGATCTCAGAGAAAGAGAGACACTGCTAGGAGAGATCTCAGAGAGAGAGAGACACTGCTCTGAGAGGTCTCAGAGAGAGAGAGACACTGCTATGAGAGGTCTCCGAGACAGAGACACTGCTAGGAAAGATCTCAGAGAGAGAGAGACACTGCTAGGAGAGATCTCAGAGAGAGAGAGACACTGCTATGAGAGATCTCAGAGAGAGAGAGACACTGCTAGGAGAGATCTCAGAGAGAGAGACACTGCTAGGAGAGGTCTCAGATGAGAGAGACTGCTAGGAGAGGTCTCGAGAAGAGGTCTCAGAGAGAGGGACACTGCTAGGAGAGGACTCAGAGAGAGAGACACTGCTAGGAGAGATCTCAGAGAGAGAGATAGACTTATAGGAGAGGTCTCAGAGAGAGAGACACTGCTATGAGAGGTCTCAGAGATAGAGCCACTGCTAGGAGAGATCTCAGGGAGAGATACACTGCTAGGAGAGGTCTCAGAGAGAGAGAGAGAGAGAGAGAGAGAGAGACACTGCTAGGGGAGGTCTCAAGGATAGACACTTCTAGGAGAGGTCTCAGGGAGAGAGACACTGCTAAGAGAGGTCTCAGAGAGAGGGACACTGCTAGGAGAGATCTCAGAGAGAGAGACACTGCTAGGAGAGGTCTCAGATGAGAGAGACACTGCTAGGAGAGATCTCAGAGAGAGAGAGAGACATTGCTATGAGAGGTCTCCGAGACAGACACTGCTAGGAGAGATCTCAGAGAGAGAGAGACACTGCTAGGAGAGATCTCAGAGAGAGAGACACTGCTAGGAGAGGTCTCAGATGAGAGAGACACTGCTAGGAGAGATCTCAGAGAGAGAGAGACACTGATAGGAGAGGTCTCAGAGAGAGAGACACTGCTAGGAGAGGTCTCGGGGAGAGAGAGAGATAGAGACACTAATAGGAGAGGTCTCAGAGAAGACAGACACACTTCTAGGAGAGGTCTCAGGGAGAGAGACACTGCTAAGAGAGGTCTCAGAGAGAGGGACACTGCTAGGAGAGGTCTCAGAGAGAGAGACTCTGCTAGGGGAGGTCAGAGAGAGACACTGCTAGGAGAGGTCTCAGAGAGAGAGACACTGCTATGAGAGATCTCAGGGAGAGAGACACTGCTAGGAGAAGTCTCAGAGAGAGAGAGAGAGAGAGAGAGAGAGAGAGAGAGAGATAGAGAGAGACACTGCTAGGGGAGGTCTCAAGGATAGACACTTCTAGGAGAGGTCTCAGGGAGAGAGACACTGCTAAGAGAGATCTTAGAGAGAGAGAGACACTGCTATGAGAGGTCTCCGAGACAGAGACACTGCTAGGAAAGATCTCAGAGAGAGAGAGACACTGCTAGGAGAGATCTCAGAGAGAGAGACACTGCTAGGAGAGGTCTCAGATGAGAGAGACTGCTAGGAGAGGTCTCGAGAAGAGGTCTCAGAGAGAGGGACACTGCTAGGAGAGGACTCAGAGAGAGAGACACTGCTAGGAGAGATCTCAGAGAGAGAGATAGACTTATAGGAGAGGTCTCAGAGAGAGAGACACTGCTATGAGAGGTCTCAGAGATAGAGCCACTGCTAGGAGAGATCTCAGGGAGAGATACACTGCTAGGAGAGGTCTCAGAGAGAGAGAGAGAGGGAGAGAGAGAGAGAGAGAGAGAGACACTGCTAGGGGAGGTCTCAAGGATAGACACTTCTAGGAGAGGTCTCAGGGAGAGAGACACTGCTAAGAGAGGTCTCAGAGAAAGGGACACTGCTATGAGACATCTCAGAGAGAGAGACACTGCTAGGAGAGGTCTCAGATGAGAGAGACACTGCTAGGAGAGATCTCAGAGAGAGAGAGAGACACTGCTATGAGAGGTCTCCGAGACAGAGACACTGCTAGGAGAGATCTCAGAGAGAGAGAGACACTGCTGGGAGAGATCTCAGAGAGAGAGACACTGATAGGAGAGGTCTCAGAGAGAGAGAGACACTGCTATGAGAGGTCTCAGAGATAGAGAAAACAGACACACTTCTAGGGGAGATCTCAGGGAGAGAGACACTGCTAGGAGAGGTCTCTGGGAGAGAGAGAGATAGAGACACTAATAGGAGAGGTCTCAGAGAAGACAGACACACTTCTAGGAGAGGTCTCAGGGAGAGAGACACTGCTAAGAGAGGTCTCAGAGAGAGGGACACTGCTAGGAGAGATATCAGAGAGAGAGACACTGCTAGGAGAGGTCTCAGAGAGAGAGACTCTGCTAGGGGAGGTCAGAGAGAGACACTGCTAGGAGAGGTCTCAGAGAGAGAGAGAGAGAGAGAGAGAGATAGAGAGAGACACTGCTAGGGGAGGTCTCAAGGATAGACACTTCTAGGAGAGGTCTCAGGGAGAGAGACACTGCTAAGAGAGGTCTCCGAGACAGAGACACTGCTAGGAAAGATCTCAGAGAGAGAGAGACACTGCTAGGAGAGATCTCAGAGAGAGAGAGACACTGCTATGAGAGGTCTCAGGGAGAGAGACACTGCTAAGAGAGGTCTCCGAGACAGAGACACTGCTAGGAAAGATCTCAGAGAAAGAGAGACACTGCTAGGAGAGATCTCAGAGAGAGAGAGACACTGCTCTGAGAGGTCTCAGAGAGAGAGAGACACTGCTATGAGAGGTCTCCGAGACAGAGACACTGCTAGGAAAGATCTCAGAGAGAGAGAGACACTGCTAGGAGAGATCTCAGAGAGAGAGAGACACTGCTATGAGAGATCTCAGAGAGAGAGAGACACTGCTAGGAGAGATCTCAGAGAGAGAGACACTGCTAGGAGAGGTCTCAGATGAGAGAGACTGCTAGGAGAGGTCTCGAGAAGAGGTCTCAGAGAGAGGGACACTGCTAGGAGAGGACTCAGAGAGAGAGACACTGCTAGGAGAGATCTCAGAGAGAGAGATAGACTTATAGGAGAGGTCTCAGAGAGAGAGACACTGCTATGAGAGGTCTCAGAGATAGAGCCACTGCTAGGAGAGATCTCAGGGAGAGATACACTGCTAGGAGAGGTCTCAGAGAGAGAGAGAGAGAGAGAGAGAGAGAGAGAGACACTGCTAGGGGAGGTCTCAAGGATAGACACTTCTAGGAGAGGTCTCAGGGAGAGAGACACTGCTAAGAGAGGTCTCAGAGAGAGGGACACTGCTAGGAGAGATCTCAGAGAGAGAGACACTGCTAGGAGAGGTCTCAGATGAGAGAGACACTGCTAGGAGAGATCTCAGAGAGAGAGAGAGACATTGCTATGAGAGGTCTCCGAGACAGACACTGCTAGGAGAGATCTCAGAGAGAGAGAGACACTGCTAGGAGAGATCTCAGAGAGAGAGACACTGCTAGGAGAGGTCTCAGATGAGAGAGACACTGCTAGGAGAGATCTCAGAGAGAGAGAGACACTGATAGGAGAGGTCTCAGAGAGAGAGACACTGCTAGGAGAGGTCTCGGGAGAGAGAGAGATAGAGACACTAATAGGAGAGGTCTCAGAGAAGACAGACACACTTCTAGGAGAGGTCTCAGGGAGAGAGACACTGCTAAGAGAGGTCTCAGAGAGAGGGACACTGCTAGGAGAGGTCTCAGAGAGAGAGACTCTGCTAGGGGAGGTCAGAGAGAGACACTGCTAGGAGAGGTCTCAGAGAGAGAGACACTGCTATGAGAGATCTCAGGGAGAGAGACACTGCTAGGAGAAGTCTCAGAGAGAGAGAGAGAGAGAGAGAGAGAGAGAGAGAGAGAGAGAGAGAGATAGAGAGAGACACTGCTAGGGGAGGTCTCAAGGATAGACACTTCTAGGAGAGGTCTCAGGGAGAGAGACACTGCTAAGAGAGATCTTAGAGAGAGAGAGACACTGCTATGAGAGGTCTCCGAGACAGAGACACTGCTAGGAAAGATCTCAGAGAGAGAGAGACACTGCTAGGAGAGATCTCAGAGAGAGAGACACTGCTAGGAGAGGTCTCAGATGAGAGAGACTGCTAGGAGAGGTCTCGAGAAGAGGTCTCAGAGAGAGGGACACTGCTAGGAGAGGACTCAGAGAGAGAGACACTGCTAGGAGAGATCTCAGAGAGAGAGATAGACTTATAGGAGAGGTCTCAGAGAGAGAGACACTGCTATGAGAGGTCTCAGAGATAGAGCCACTGCTAGGAGAGATCTCAGGGAGAGATACACTGCTAGGAGAGGTCTCAGAGAGAGAGAGAGAGGGAGAGAGAGAGAGAGAGAGAGAGAGACACTGCTAGGGGAGGTCTCAAGGATAGACACTTCTAGGAGAGGTCTCAGGGAGAGAGACACTGCTAAGAGAGGTCTCAGAGAAAGGGACACTGCTATGAGACATCTCAGAGAGAGAGACACTGCTAGGAGAGGTCTCAGATGAGAGAGACACTGCTAGGAGAGATCTCAGAGAGAGAGAGAGACACTGCTATGAGAGGTCTCCGAGACAGAGACACTGCTAGGAGAGATCTCAGAGAGAGAGAGACACTGCTGGGAGAGATCTCAGAGAGAGAGACACTGATAGGAGAGGTCTCAGAGAGAGAGAGACACTGCTATGAGAGGTCTCAGAGATAGAGAAAACAGACACACTTCTAGGGGAGATCTCAGGGAGAGAGACACTGCTAGGAGAGGTCTCTGGGAGAGAGAGAGATAGAGACACTAATAGGAGAGGTCTCAGAGAAGACAGACACACTTCTAGGAGAGGTCTCAGGGAGAGAGACACTGCTAAGAGAGGTCTCAGAGAGAGGGACACTGCTAGGAGAGATATCAGAGAGAGAGACACTGCTAGGAGAGGTCTCAGAGAGAGAGACTCTGCTAGGGGAGGTCAGAGAGAGACACTGCTAGGAGAGGTCTCAGAGAGAGAGACACTGCTATGAGAGATCTCAGGGAGAGAGACACTGCTAGGAGAGGTCTCAGAGACAGAGAGAGAGAGAGAGAGAGAGAGAGAGAGAGAGAGAGAGAGAGAGAGACACTGCTAGGGGAGGTCTCAAGGATAGACACTTCTAGGAGAGGTCTCAGGGAGAGAGACACTGCTAAGAGAGGTCTCAGAGAGAGGGACACTGCTAGGAGAGATCTCAGAGAGAGAGACACTGCTAGGAGAGGTCTCAGATGAGAGAGACACTGCTAGGAGAGATCTCAGAGAGAGAGAGACACTGCTAGGAGAGATCTCAGAGAGAGAGACACTGCTAGGAGAGGTCTCAGATGAGAGAGACTGCTAGGAGAGGTCTCGAGAAGAGGTCTCAGAGAGAGGGACACTGCTAGGAGAGGACTCAGAGAGAGAGACACTGCTAGGAGAGATCTCAGAGAGAGAGATAGACTTATAGGAGAGGTCTCAGAGAGAGAGACACTGCTATGAGAGGTCTCAGAGATAGAGCCACTGCTAGGAGAGATCTCAGGGAGAGATACACTGCTAGGAGAGGTCTCAGAGAGAGAGAGAGAGGGAGAGAGAGAGAGAGAGAGAGAGATAGAGAGAGACACTGCTAGGGGAGGTCTCAAGGATAGACACTTCTAGGAGAGGTCTCAGGGAGAGAGACACTGCTAAGAGAGATCTTAGAGAGAGAGAGACACTGCTATGAGAGGTCTCCGAGACAGAGACACTGCTAGGAAAGATCTCAGAGAGAGAGAGACACTGCTAGGAGAGATCTCAGAGAGAGAGACACTGCTAGGAGAGGTCTCAGATGAGAGAGACTGCTAGGAGAGGTCTCGAGAAGAGGTCTCAGAGAGAGGGACACTGCTAGGAGAGGACTCAGAGAGAGAGACACTGCTAGGAGAGATCTCAGAGAGAGAGATAGACTTATAGGAGAGGTCTCAGAGAGAGAGAGAGAGGGAGAGAGAGAGAGAGAGAGAGAGAGACACTGCTAGGGGAGGTCTCAAGGATAGACACTTCTAGGAGAGGTCTCAGGGAGAGAGACACTGCTAAGAGAGGTCTCAGAGAAAGGGACACTGCTATGAGACATCTCAGAGAGAGAGACACTGCTAGGAGAGGTCTCAGATGAGAGAGACACTGCTAGGAGAGATCTCAGAGAGAGAGAGAGACACTGCTATGAGAGGTCTCCGAGACAGAGACACTGCTAGGAGAGATCTCAGAGAGAGAGAGACACTGCTGGGAGAGATCTCAGAGAGAGAGACACTGATAGGAGAGGTCTCAGAGAGAGAGAGACACTGCTATGAGAGGTCTCAGAGATAGAGAAAACAGACACACTTCTAGGGGAGATCTCAGGGAGAGAGACACTGCTAGGAGAGGTCTCTGGGAGAGAGAGAGATAGAGACACTAATAGGAGAGGTCTCAGAGAAGACAGACACACTTCTAGGAGAGGTCTCAGGGAGAGAGACACTGCTAAGAGAGGTCTCAGAGAGAGGGACACTGCTAGGAGAGATATCAGAGAGAGAGACACTGCTAGGAGAGGTCTCAGAGAGAGAGACTCTGCTAGGGGAGGTCAGAGAGAGACACTGCTAGGAGAGGTCTCAGAGAGAGAGACACTGCTATGAGAGATCTCAGGGAGAGAGACACTGCTAGGAGAGGTCTCAGAGACAGAGAGAGAGAGAGAGAGAGAGAGAGAGAGAGAGAGAGAGACACTGCTAGGGGAGGTCTCAAGGATAGACACTTCTAGGAGAGGTCTCAGGGAGAGAGACACTGCTAAGAGAGGTCTCAGAGAGAGGGACACTGCTAGGAGAGATCTCAGAGAGAGAGACACTGCTAGGAGAGGTCTCAGATGAGAGAGACACTGCTAGGAGAGATCTCAGAGAGAGAGAGACACTGCTAGGAGAGATCTCAGAGAGAGAGACACTGCTAGGAGAGGTCTCAGATGAGAGAGACTGCTAGGAGAGGTCTCGAGAAGAGGTCTCAGAGAGAGGGACACTGCTAGGAGAGGACTCAGAGAGAGAGACACTGCTAGGAGAGATCTCAGAGAGAGAGATAGACTTATAGGAGAGGTCTCAGAGAGAGAGACACTGCTATGAGAGGTCTCAGAGATAGAGCCACTGCTAGGAGAGATCTCAGGGAGAGATACACTGCTAGGAGAGGTCTCAGAGAGAGAGAGAGAGAGAGAGAGAGAGAGAGAGAGACACTGCTAGGGTAGGTCTCAAGGATAGACACTTCTAGGAGAGGTCTCAGGGAGAGAGACACTGCTAAGAGAGGTCTCAGAGAGAGGGACACTGCTAGGAGAGATCTCAGAGAGAGAGACACTGCTAGGAGAGGTCTCAGATGAGAGAGACACTGCTAGGAGAGATCTCAGAGAGAGAGAGAGACATTGCTATGAGAGGTCTCCGAGACAGACACTGCTAGGAGAGATCTCAGAGAGAGAGAGACACTGCTAGGAGAGATCTCAGAGAGAGAGACACTGCTAGGAGAGGTCTCAGATGAGAGAGACACTGCTAGGAGAGATCTCAGAGAGAGAGAGACACTGATAGGAGAGGTCTCAGAGAGAGAGACACTGCTAGGAGAGGTCTCGGGGAGAGAGAGAGATAGAGACACTAATAGGAGAGGTCTCAGAGAAGACAGACACACTTCTAGGAGAGGTCTCAGGGAGAGAGACACTGCTAAGAGAGGTCTCAGAGAGAGGGACACTGCTAGGAGAGGTCTCAGAGAGAGAGACTCTGCTAGGGGAGGTCAGAGAGAGACACTGCTAGGAGAGGTCTCAGAGAGAGAGACACTGCTATGAGAGATCTCAGGGAGAGAGACACTGCTAGGAGAAGTCTCAGAGAGAGAGAGAGAGAGAGAGAGAGAGAGAGAGAGAGAGAGAGAGAGATAGAGAGAGACACTGCTAGGGGAGGTCTCAAGGATAGACACTTCTAGGAGAGGTCTCAGGGAGAGAGACACTGCTAAGAGAGATCTTAGAGAGAGAGAGACACTGCTATGAGAGGTCTCCGAGACAGAGACACTGCTAGGAAAGATCTCAGAGAGAGAGAGACACTGCTAGGAGAGATCTCAGAGAGAGAGACACTGCTAGGAGAGGTCTCAGATGAGAGAGACTGCTAGGAGAGGTCTCGAGAAGAGGTCTCAGAGAGAGGGACACTGCTAGGAGAGGACTCAGAGAGAGAGACACTGCTAGGAGAGATCTCAGAGAGAGAGATAGACTTATAGGAGAGGTCTCAGAGAGAGAGACACTGCTATGAGAGGTCTCAGAGATAGAGCCACTGCTAGGAGAGATCTCAGGGAGAGATACACTGCTAGGAGAGGTCTCAGAGAGAGAGAGAGAGGGAGAGAGAGAGAGAGAGAGAGAGACACTGCTAGGGGAGGTCTCAAGGATAGACACTTCTAGGAGAGGTCTCAGGGAGAGAGACACTGCTAAGAGAGGTCTCAGAGAAAGGGACACTGCTATGAGACATCTCAGAGAGAGAGACACTGCTAGGAGAGGTCTCAGATGAGAGAGACACTGCTAGGAGAGATCTCAGAGAGAGAGAGAGACACTGCTATGAGAGGTCTCCGAGACAGAGACACTGCTAGGAGAGATCTCAGAGAGAGAGAGACACTGCTGGGAGAGATCTCAGAGAGAGAGACACTGATAGGAGAGGTCTCAGAGAGAGAGAGACACTGCTATGAGAGGTCTCAGAGATAGAGAAAACAGACACACTTCTAGGGGAGATCTCAGGGAGAGAGACACTGCTAGGAGAGGTCTCTGGGAGAGAGAGAGATAGAGACACTAATAGGAGAGGTCTCAGAGAAGACAGACACACTTCTAGGAGAGGTCTCAGGGAGAGAGACACTGCTAAGAGAGGTCTCAGAGAGAGGGACACTGCTAGGAGAGATATCAGAGAGAGAGACACTGCTAGGAGAGGTCTCAGAGAGAGAGACTCTGCTAGGGGAGGTCAGAGAGAGACACTGCTAGGAGAGGTCTCAGAGAGAGAGACACTGCTATGAGAGATCTCAGGGAGAGAGACACTGCTAGGAGAGGTCTCAGAGACAGAGAGAGAGAGAGAGAGAGAGAGAGAGAGAGAGAGAGAGAGAGAGAGAGACACTGCTAGGGGAGGTCTCAAGGATAGACACTTCTAGGAGAGGTCTCAGGGAGAGAGACACTGCTAAGAGAGGTCTCAGAGAGAGGGACACTGCTAGGAGAGATCTCAGAGAGAGAGACACTGCTAGGAGAGGTCTCAGATGAGAGAGACACTGCTAGGAGAGATCTCAGAGAGAGAGAGACACTGCTAGGAGAGATCTCAGAGAGAGAGACACTGCTAGGAGAGGTCTCAGATGAGAGAGACTGCTAGGAGAGGTCTCGAGAAGAGGTCTCAGAGAGAGGGACACTGCTAGGAGAGGACTCAGAGAGAGAGACACTGCTAGGAGAGATCTCAGAGAGAGAGATAGACTTATAGGAGAGGTCTCAGAGAGAGAGACACTGCTATGAGAGGTCTCAGAGATAGAGCCACTGCTAGGAGAGATCTCAGGGAGAGATACACTGCTAGGAGAGGTCTCAGAGAGAGAGAGAGAGAGGGAGAGAGAGAGAGAGAGAGAGACACTGCTAGGGGAGGTCTCAAGGATAGACACTTCTAGGAGAGGTCTCAGGGAGAGAGACACTGCTAAGAGAGGTCTCAGAGAGAGGGACACTGCTAGGAGAGATCTCAGAGAGAGAGACACTGCTAGGAGAGGTCTCAGATGAGAGAGACACTGCTAGGAGAGATCTCAGAGAGAGAGAGAGACATTGCTATGAGAGGTCTCCGAGACAGACACTGCTAGGAGAGATCTCAGAGAGAGAGAGACACTGCTAGGAGAGATCTCAGAGAGAGAGACACTGATAGGAGAGGTCTCAGAGAGAGAGACACTGCTAGGAGAGGTCTCGGGGAGAGAGAGAGATAGAGACACTAATAGGAGAGGTCTCAGAGAAGACAGACACACTTCTAGGAGAGGTCTCAGGGAGAGAGACACTGCTAAGAGAGGTCTCAGAGAGAGGGACACTGCTAGGAGAGGTCTCAGAGAGAGAGACTCTGCTAGGGGAGGTCAGAGAGAGACACTGCTAGGAGAGGTCTCAGAGAGAGAGACACTGCTATGAGAGATCTCAGGGAGAGAGACACTGCTAGGAGAAGTCTCAGAGAGAGAGAGAGAGAGAGAGAGAGAGAGAGAGACACTGCTAGGGGAGGTCTCAAGGATAGACACTTCTAGGAGAGGTCTCAGGGAGAGAGACACTGCTAAGAGAGGTCTCAGAGAGAGGGACACTGCTAGGAGAGATCTCAGAGAGAGAGAGACACTGCTAGGAGAGATCTCAGAGAGAGAGACACTGCTAGGAGAGGTCTCAGATGAGAGAGACTGCTAGGAGAGGTCTCGAGAAGAGGTCTCAGAGAGAGGGACACTGCTAGGAGAGGACTCAGAGAGAGAGACACTGCTAGGAGAGATCTCAGAGAGAGAGATAGACTTATAGGAGAGATCTCAGAGAGAGAGACACTGCTAGGAGAGGTCTCAGATGAGAGAGACTGCTAGGAGAGGTCTCGAGAAGAGGTCTCAGAGAGAGGGACACTGCTAGGAGAGGACTCAGAGAGAGAGACACTGCTAGGAGAGATCTCAGAGAGAGAGATAGACTTATAGGAGAGGTCTCAGAGAGAGAGACACTGCTATGAGAGGTCTCAGAGATAGAGCCACTGCTAGGAGAGATCTCAGGGAGAGATACACTGCTAGGAGAGGTCTCAGAGAGAGAGAGAGAGAGGGAGAGAGAGAGAGAGAGAGAGACACTGCTAGGGGAGGTCTCAAGGATAGACACTTCTAGGAGAGGTCTCAGGGAGAGAGACACTGCTAAGAGAGGTCTCAGAGAGAGGGACACTGCTAGGAGAGATCTCAGAGAGAGAGACACTGCTAGGAGAGGTCTCAGATGAGAGAGACACTGCTAGGAGAGATCTCAGAGAGAGAGAGAGACATTGCTATGAGAGGTCTCCGAGACAGACACTGCTAGGAGAGATCTCAGAGAGAGAGAGACACTGCTAGGAGAGATCTCAGAGAGAGAGACACTGCTAGGAGAGGTCTCAGATGAGAGAGACACTGCTAGGAGAGATCTCAGAGAGAGAGAGACACTGATAGGAGAGGTCTCAGAGAGAGAGACACTGCTAGGAGAGGTCTCGGGGAGAGAGAGAGATAGAGACACTAATAGGAGAGGTCTCAGAGAAGACAGACACACTTCTAGGAGAGGTCTCAGGGAGAGAGACACTGCTAAGAGAGGTCTCAGAGAGAGGGACACTGCTAGGAGAGGTCTCAGAGAGAGAGACTCTGCTAGGGGAGGTCAGAGAGAGACACTGCTAGGAGAGGTCTCAGAGAGAGAGACACTGCTATGAGAGATCTCAGGGAGAGAGACACTGCTAGGAGAAGTCTCAGAGAGAGAGAGAGAGAGAGAGAGAGAGAGAGAGAGAGATAGAGAGAGACACTGCTAGGGGAGGTCTCAAGGATAGACACTTCTAGGAGAGGTCTCAGGGAGAGAGACACTGCTAAGAGAGGTCTCCGAGACAGAGACACTGCTAGGAAAGATCTCAGAGAGAGAGAGACACTGCTAGGAGAGATCTCAGAGAGAGAGAGACACTGCTATGAGAGGTCTCAGGGAGAGAGACACTGCTAAGAGAGGTCTCCGAGACAGAGACACTGCTAGGAAAGATCTCAGAGAAAGAGAGACACTGCTAGGAGAGATCTCAGAGAGAGAGAGACACTGCTCTGAGAGGTCTCAGAGAGAGAGAGACACTGCTATGAGAGGTCTCCGAGACAGAGACACTGCTAGGAAAGATCTCAGAGAGAGAGAGACACTGCTAGGAGAGATCTCAGAGAGAGAGAGACACTGCTATGAGAGATCTCAGAGAGAGAGAGACACTGCTAGGAGAGATCTCAGAGAGAGAGACACTGCTAGGAGAGGTCTCAGATGAGAGAGACTGCTAGGAGAGGTCTCGAGAAGAGGTCTCAGAGAGAGGGACACTGCTAGGAGAGGACTCAGAGAGAGAGACACTGCTAGGAGAGATCTCAGAGAGAGAGATAGACTTATAGGAGAGGTCTCAGAGAGAGAGACACTGCTATGAGAGGTCTCAGAGATAGAGCCACTGCTAGGAGAGATCTCAGGGAGAGATACACTGCTAGGAGAGGTCTCAGAGAGAGAGAGAGAGAGAGAGAGAGAGAGAGAGAGACACTGCTAGGGGAGGTCTCAAGGATAGACACTTCTAGGAGAGGTCTCAGGGAGAGAGACACTGCTAAGAGAGGTCTCAGAGAGAGGGACACTGCTAGGAGAGATCTCAGAGAGAGAGACACTGCTAGGAGAGGTCTCAGATGAGAGAGACACTGCTAGGAGAGATCTCAGAGAGAGAGAGAGACATTGCTATGAGAGGTCTCCGAGACAGACACTGCTAGGAGAGATCTCAGAGAGAGAGAGACACTGCTAGGAGAGATCTCAGAGAGAGAGACACTGCTAGGAGAGGTCTCAGATGAGAGAGACACTGCTAGGAGAGATCTCAGAGAGAGAGAGACACTGATAGGAGAGGTCTCAGAGAGAGAGACACTGCTAGGAGAGGTCTCGGGGAGAGAGAGAGATAGAGACACTAATAGGAGAGGTCTCAGAGAAGACAGACACACTTCTAGGAGAGGTCTCAGGGAGAGAGACACTGCTAAGAGAGGTCTCAGAGAGAGGGACACTGCTAGGAGAGGTCTCAGAGAGAGAGACTCTGCTAGGGGAGGTCAGAGAGAGACACTGCTAGGAGAGGTCTCAGAGAGAGAGACACTGCTATGAGAGATCTCAGGGAGAGAGACACTGCTAGGAGAAGTCTCAGAGAGAGAGAGAGAGAGAGAGAGAGAGAGAGAGAGAGAGAGATAGAGAGAGACACTGCTAGGGGAGGTCTCAAGGATAGACACTTCTAGGAGAGGTCTCAGGGAGAGAGACACTGCTAAGAGAGATCTTAGAGAGAGAGAGACACTGCTATGAGAGGTCTCCGAGACAGAGACACTGCTAGGAAAGATCTCAGAGAGAGAGAGACACTGCTAGGAGAGATCTCAGAGAGAGAGACACTGCTAGGAGAGGTCTCAGATGAGAGAGACTGCTAGGAGAGGTCTCGAGAAGAGGTCTCAGAGAGAGGGACACTGCTAGGAGAGGACTCAGAGAGAGAGACACTGCTAGGAGAGATCTCAGAGAGAGAGATAGACTTATAGGAGAGGTCTCAGAGAGAGAGACACTGCTATGAGAGGTCTCAGAGATAGAGCCACTGCTAGGAGAGATCTCAGGGAGAGATACACTGCTAGGAGAGGTCTCAGAGAGAGAGAGAGAGGGAGAGAGAGAGAGAGAGAGAGAGACACTGCTAGGGGAGGTCTCAAGGATAGACACTTCTAGGAGAGGTCTCAGGGAGAGAGACACTGCTAAGAGAGGTCTCAGAGAAAGGGACACTGCTATGAGACATCTCAGAGAGAGAGACACTGCTAGGAGAGGTCTCAGATGAGAGAGACACTGCTAGGAGAGATCTCAGAGAGAGAGAGAGACACTGCTATGAGAGGTCTCCGAGACAGAGACACTGCTAGGAGAGATCTCAGAGAGAGAGAGACACTGCTGGGAGAGATCTCAGAGAGAGAGACACTGATAGGAGAGGTCTCAGAGAGAGAGAGACACTGCTATGAGAGGTCTCAGAGATAGAGAAAACAGACACACTTCTAGGGGAGATCTCAGGGAGAGAGACACTGCTAGGAGAGGTCTCTGGGAGAGAGAGAGATAGAGACACTAATAGGAGAGGTCTCAGAGAAGACAGACACACTTCTAGGAGAGGTCTCAGGGAGAGAGACACTGCTAAGAGAGGTCTCAGAGAGAGGGACACTGCTAGGAGAGATATCAGAGAGAGAGACACTGCTAGGAGAGGTCTCAGAGAGAGAGACTCTGCTAGGGGAGGTCAGAGAGAGACACTGCTAGGAGAGGTCTCAGAGAGAGAGAGAGAGAGAGAGAGAGAGAGAGAGAGAGAGAGATAGAGAGAGACACTGCTAGGGGAGGTCTCAAGGATAGACACTTCTAGGAGAGGTCTCAGGGAGAGAGACACTGCTAAGAGAGGTCTCCGAGACAGAGACACTGCTAGGAAAGATCTCAGAGAGAGAGAGACACTGCTAGGAGAGATCTCAGAGAGAGAGAGACACTGCTATGAGAGGTCTCAGGGAGAGAGACACTGCTAAGAGAGGTCTCCGAGACAGAGACACTGCTAGGAAAGATCTCAGAGAAAGAGAGACACTGCTAGGAGAGATCTCAGAGAGAGAGAGACACTGCTCTGAGAGGTCTCAGAGAGAGAGAGACACTGCTATGAGAGGTCTCCGAGACAGAGACACTGCTAGGAAAGATCTCAGAGAGAGAGAGAGACACTGCTAGGAGAGATCTCAGAGAGAGAGAGACACTGCTATGAGAGATCTCAGAGAGAGAGAGACACTGCTAGGAGAGATCTCAGAGAGAGAGACACTGCTAGGAGAGGTCTCAGATGAGAGAGACTGCTAGGAGAGGTCTCGAGAAGAGGTCTCAGAGAGAGGGACACTGCTAGGAGAGGACTCAGAGAGAGAGACACTGCTAGGAGAGATCTCAGAGAGAGAGATAGACTTATAGGAGAGGTCTCAGAGAGAGAGACACTGCTATGAGAGGTCTCAGAGATAGAGCCACTGCTAGGAGAGATCTCAGGGAGAGATACACTGCTAGGAGAGGTCTCAGAGAGAGAGAGAGAGAGAGAGAGAGAGAGAGAGACACTGCTAGGGGAGGTCTCAAGGATAGACACTTCTAGGAGAGGTCTCAGGGAGAGAGACACTGCTAAGAGAGGTCTCAGAGAGAGGGACACTGCTAGGAGAGATCTCAGAGAGAGAGACACTGCTAGGAGAGGTCTCAGATGAGAGAGACACTGCTAGGAGAGATCTCAGAGAGAGAGAGAGACATTGCTATGAGAGGTCTCCGAGACAGACACTGCTAGGAGAGATCTCAGAGAGAGAGAGACACTGCTAGGAGAGATCTCAGAGAGAGAGACACTGCTAGGAGAGGTCTCAGATGAGAGAGACACTGCTAGGAGAGATCTCAGAGAGAGAGAGACACTGATAGGAGAGGTCTCAGAGAGAGAGACACTGCTAGGAGAGGTCTCGGGGAGAGAGAGAGATAGAGACACTAATAGGAGAGGTCTCAGAGAAGACAGACACACTTCTAGGAGAGGTCTCAGGGAGAGAGACACTGCTAAGAGAGGTCTCAGAGAGAGGGACACTGCTAGGAGAGGTCTCAGAGAGAGAGACTCTGCTAGGGGAGGTCAGAGAGAGACACTGCTAGGAGAGGTCTCAGAGAGAGAGACACTGCTATGAGAGATCTCAGGGAGAGAGACACTGCTAGGAGAAGTCTCAGAGAGAGAGAGAGAGAGAGAGAGAGAGAGAGAGAGAGAGAGAGAGAGAGAGAGAGAGATAGAGAGAGACACTGCTAGGGGAGGTCTCAAGGATAGACACTTCTAGGAGAGGTCTCAGGGAGAGAGACACTGCTAAGAGAGATCTTAGAGAGAGAGAGACACTGCTATGAGAGGTCTCCGAGACAGAGACACTGCTAGGAAAGATCTCAGAGAGAGAGAGACACTGCTAGGAGAGATCTCAGAGAGAGAGACACTGCTAGGAGAGGTCTCAGATGAGAGAGACTGCTAGGAGAGGTCTCGAGAAGAGGTCTCAGAGAGAGGGACACTGCTAGGAGAGGACTCAGAGAGAGAGACACTGCTAGGAGAGATCTCAGAGAGAGAGATAGACTTATAGGAGAGGTCTCAGAGAGAGAGACACTGCTATGAGAGGTCTCAGAGATAGAGCCACTGCTAGGAGAGATCTCAGGGAGAGATACACTGCTAGGAGAGGTCTCAGAGAGAGAGAGAGAGGGAGAGAGAGAGAGAGAGACACTGCTAGGGGAGGTCTCAAGGATAGACACTTCTAGGAGAGGTCTCAGGGAGAGAGACACTGCTAAGAGAGGTCTCAGAGAAAGGGACACTGCTATGAGACATCTCAGAGAGAGAGACACTGCTAGGAGAGGTCTCAGATGAGAGAGACACTGCTAGGAGAGATCTCAGAGAGAGAGAGAGACACTGCTATGAGAGGTCTCCGAGACAGAGACACTGCTAGGAGAGATCTCAGAGAGAGAGAGACACTGCTGGGAGAGATCTCAGAGAGAGAGACACTGATAGGAGAGGTCTCAGAGAGAGAGAGACACTGCTATGAGAGGTCTCAGAGATAGAGAAAACAGACACACTTCTAGGGGAGATCTCAGGGAGAGAGACACTGCTAGGAGAGGTCTCTGGGAGAGAGAGAGATAGAGACACTAATAGGAGAGGTCTCAGAGAAGACAGACACACTTCTAGGAGAGGTCTCAGGGAGAGAGACACTGCTAAGAGAGGTCTCAGAGAGAGGGACACTGCTAGGAGAGATATCAGAGAGAGAGACACTGCTAGGAGAGGTCTCAGAGAGAGAGACTCTGCTAGGGGAGGTCAGAGAGAGACACTGCTAGGAGAGGTCTCAGAGAGAGAGACACTGCTATGAGAGATCTCAGGGAGAGAGACACTGCTAGGAGAGGTCTCAGAGACAGAGAGAGAGAGAGAGAGAGAGAGAGAGAGAGAGAGAGAGAGAGAGACACTGCTAGGGGAGGTCTCAAGGATAGACACTTCTAGGAGAGGTCTCAGGGAGAGAGACACTGCTAAGAGAGGTCTCAGAGAGAGGGACACTGCTAGGAGAGATCTCAGAGAGAGAGACACTGCTAGGAGAGGTCTCAGATGAGAGAGACACTGCTAGGAGAGATCTCAGAGAGAGAGAGACACTGCTAGGAGAGATCTCAGAGAGAGAGACACTGCTAGGAGAGGTCTCAGATGAGAGAGACTGCTAGGAGAGGTCTCGAGAAGAGGTCTCAGAGAGAGGGACACTGCTAGGAGAGGACTCAGAGAGAGAGACACTGCTAGGAGAGATCTCAGAGAGAGAGATAGACTTATAGGAGAGGTCTCAGAGAGAGAGACACTGCTATGAGAGGTCTCAGAGATAGAGCCACTGCTAGGAGAGATCTCAGGGAGAGATACACTGCTAGGAGAGGTCTCAGAGAGAGAGAGAGAGGGAGAGAGAGAGAGAGAGAGAGAGATAGAGAGAGACACTGCTAGGGGAGGTCTCAAGGATAGACACTTCTAGGAGAGGTCTCAGGGAGAGAGACACTGCTAAGAGAGATCTTAGAGAGAGAGAGACACTGCTATGAGAGGTCTCCGAGACAGAGACACTGCTAGGAAAGATCTCAGAGAGAGAGAGACACTGCTAGGAGAGATCTCAGAGAGAGAGACACTGCTAGGAGAGGTCTCAGATGAGAGAGACTGCTAGGAGAGGTCTCGAGAAGAGGTCTCAGAGAGAGGGACACTGCTAGGAGAGGACTCAGAGAGAGAGACACTGCTAGGAGAGATCTCAGAGAGAGAGATAGACTTATAGGAGAGGTCTCAGAGAGAGAGAGAGAGGGAGAGAGAGAGAGAGAGAGAGAGACACTGCTAGGGGAGGTCTCAAGGATAGACACTTCTAGGAGAGGTCTCAGGGAGAGAGACACTGCTAAGAGAGGTCTCAGAGAAAGGGACACTGCTATGAGACATCTCAGAGAGAGAGACACTGCTAGGAGAGGTCTCAGATGAGAGAGACACTGCTAGGAGAGATCTCAGAGAGAGAGAGAGACACTGCTATGAGAGGTCTCCGAGACAGAGACACTGCTAGGAGAGATCTCAGAGAGAGAGAGACACTGCTGGGAGAGATCTCAGAGAGAGAGACACTGATAGGAGAGGTCTCAGAGAGAGAGAGACACTGCTATGAGAGGTCTCAGAGATAGAGAAAACAGACACACTTCTAGGGGAGATCTCAGGGAGAGAGACACTGCTAGGAGAGGTCTCTGGGAGAGAGAGAGATAGAGACACTAATAGGAGAGGTCTCAGAGAAGACAGACACACTTCTAGGAGAGGTCTCAGGGAGAGAGACACTGCTAAGAGAGGTCTCAGAGAGAGGGACACTGCTAGGAGAGATATCAGAGAGAGAGACACTGCTAGGAGAGGTCTCAGAGAGAGAGACTCTGCTAGGGGAGGTCAGAGAGAGACACTGCTAGGAGAGGTCTCAGAGAGAGAGACACTGCTATGAGAGATCTCAGGGAGAGAGACACTGCTAGGAGAGGTCTCAGAGACAGAGAGAGAGAGAGAGAGAGAGAGAGAGAGAGAGAGAGAGAGAGACACTGCTAGGGGAGGTCTCAAGGATAGACACTTCTAGGAGAGGTCTCAGGGAGAGAGACACTGCTAAGAGAGGTCTCAGAGAGAGGGACACTGCTAGGAGAGATCTCAGAGAGAGAGACACTGCTAGGAGAGGTCTCAGATGAGAGAGACACTGCTAGGAGAGATCTCAGAGAGAGAGAGACACTGCTAGGAGAGATCTCAGAGAGAGAGACACTGCTAGGAGAGGTCTCAGATGAGAGAGACTGCTAGGAGAGGTCTCGAGAAGAGGTCTCAGAGAGAGGGACACTGCTAGGAGAGGACTCAGAGAGAGAGACACTGCTAGGAGAGATCTCAGAGAGAGAGAGAGACTTATAGGAGAGGTCTCAGAGAGAGAGACACTGCTATGAGAGGTCTCAGAGATAGAGCCACTGCTAGGAGAGATCTCAGGGAGAGAGACACTGCTAGGAGAGGTCTCAGAGAGAGAGAGAGAGAGAGAGAGAGAGAGAGACACTGCTAGGGGAGGTCTCAAGGATAGACACTTCTAGGAGAGGTCTCAGGGAGAGAGAAACTGCTAGGAGAAGTCTCAGGGAGAGACACTGCCAGGAGAGATCTCAGAGAGAGAGAGACACTGCCAGGGCAGGTCTCAAGGAGCAAGACACTGCCAGGGGAGAGAGAGCGTATACAGTACTGGACAAGGGCACATTAGTGAGAGGCGCCAGAGTCCAGTGCGTCAGCTGGCCCACTCACAGCCTCCCCTGATTCCAAAGCAATCACTCAAGGTGAAACTGGACTGGCCCTTACCCTGGCCCGAGGCTGCTGCACAATACAGCTGATCCCACTAATATGAAAAATTGCACATACTTGAGTCCACAGACGGAAGCTGTTGGGCGTCAGTAAGGCGGTGAATTATGTAAATTCTTCAATTAGCTGAATTCAATAATTGGGCAATTAGTTGAATGGCACTTTTAAGTCTTCAAGTTGCACATGTGGAGGTAAACAAGGTGGTTTCTAACAGTTATATTAGTTGTTACATCCGTTGACCTCTATCCTCTTTTATTACGTTCCATATAATTCCTTCCTAACCAAGAGGGATTTTAGACTATGTCTCTATGGATTCAGGGGAAATCCCTACATGCGATGTTCATTTTAGTAACATAGCATTTCATCACTTGACAATTTGTTGGTGTCTGACAGACTGTACAGATCAGACATGTCTGCCACTGAAGCTTAGCTCGTCCTACTTTAGGCTTGACATCTTTCTCTTTCGCTCTCTCTGTCTATTCCCCTCCCCCTCTCTCGCTGTAACTCCCTGGCTGGGAATCCCCATTTAAGGCAGCCAGTGGAGGCTGCTGAGGGGAGGACGGCTCATAATAATGGCTGGAACGGAGCGAATGGAATGGCATCAAACACATGGAAACCATGTTGGATATACACTGCTCAAAAAAATAAAGGGAACACTTAAACATCACAATGTAACTCCAAGTCAATCACACTTCTGTGAAATCAAACTGTCCACTTAGGAAGCAACAATGATTGACAAGAAATTTCACATGCTGTTTTGCAAATGGAATAGACGACAGGTGGAAATTATAGGCATTTAGCAAGACACCCCCAATAAAGGAGTGGTTCTGCAGGTGGGGACCACAGACCACTTCTCAGTTCCTATGCTTCCTGGCTGATGTTTTGGTCACTTTTGAATGCTGGCGGTGCTTTCACTCTAGTGGTAGCATGAGACGGAGTCTACAACCCACACAAGTGGCTCAGGTAGTGCAGCTCATCCAGGATGGCACGTCAATGCGAGATGTGGCAAGAAGGTTTGCTGTGTCTGTCAGCGTAGTGTCCAGAGCATGGAGGTGCTACCAGGAGACAGGCCAGTACATCAGGAGACGTGGAGGAGGCCGTAGGAGGGCAACAACCCAGCAGCAGGACCGCTACCTCCGCCTTTGTGCAAGGAGGAGCAGGAAGAGCACTGCCAGAGCCCTGCAAAATGACCTCCAGCAGGCCACAAATGTGCATGTGTCTGCTCAAACGGTCAGAAACAGACTCCATGAGGGTGGTATGAGGGCCCGACGTCCACAGGTGGGGGGTTGTGCTTACAGCCCAACACCGTGCAGGACGTTTGGCATTTTCCAGAGAACACCAAGATTGGCAAATTTGCCACTGGCGCCCTGTGCTCTTCACAGATGAAAGCAGGTTCACACTGAGCACGTGACAGACGTGACAGAGTCTGGAGACGCCGTGGAGAACGTTCTGCTGCCTGCAACATCCTCCTGCATGACCGGTTCGGCGGTGGGTCAGTCATGGTGTGGGGTGGCATTTCTTTGGGGGGCCGCACAGCCCTCCATGTGCTCGCCAGAGGTAGCCTGACTGCCATTAGGTACCGAGATGAGATCCTCAGACCCCTTGTGAGACCATATGCTGGTGTGGTTGGCCCTGGGTTCCTCCTAATGCAAGACAATGCTAGACCTCATGTGGCTGGAGTGTGTCAGCAGTTCCTGCAAGAGGAAGGCATTGATGCTATGGACTGGCCCGCCCGTTCCCCAGACCTGAATCCAATTGAGCACATATGGGACATCATGTCTCGCTCCATCCACCAACGCCACGTTGCACCACAGACTGTCGAGGAGTTGGCGGATGCTTTAGTCCAGGTCTGGGAGGAGATCCCTCAGGAGACCATCCGCCACCTCATCAGGAGCATGCCCAGGCGTTGTAGGGAGGTCATACAGGCACGTGGAGGCCACACACACTACTGAGCCTCATTTTGACTTGTTTTAAGGACATTACATCAAAGTTGGATCAGCCTGTAGTGTGGTTTTCCACTTTAATTTTGAGTGTGACTCCAAATCCAGACCTCCATGGGTTGATAAATTTGATTTCCATTGATAATTTTTGTGTGATTTTGTTGTCAGCACATTCAACTATGTAAAGAAAAAAGTATTTATTAAGAATATTCCATTCATTCAGATCTAGGATGTGTTATTTTAGTGTTCCCTTTATTTTTTTGAGCGGTGTATTTGATACCATTCCATCCATTTTGCTACAGCCATTACCACGAGTCCGTCCTCCCCAATGAAGGTGCCACCAGCCTCCTGTGAAGACTGCCTATGGATTTACCCAACTCCAGCATAGGGAAACGAGGCAGATTCTCTGACCCTGTGAGACGTGTGGGGATATAATCATCTTAATTTAGCCAAGGATTAAAATGAAGAGAGGTGTTTGTTGCCTGAGGCTCCTACACGTCAGGTGGGTCTGGCAAATCCCCTTCTCCTTGCTGTCGGCCCTGGTTAGCTATGGCTGCAGTAGAGGGCTCCCTCGGCTCCAAGCCTCTCCTCTCTGAGAGCATTAAATGTGCCGTGCTCAGGACTAGCGTCTGGTCCTCTGGTTCTGTAACATGTGTTGTCACAAGGTAGGCCTCTCTGCCAGACCAGAGACAGATCCCCCTCTCTCTCTTTCTTTCTCTCTTTCTTGACTGATTGAGGAGGTTTAGAGGCTGTTTTTTCTGCAGCAGAGACTGTGTTACCATGCTCGGAGAAGGTCATCCATCATAAGTGTGTGGAGGGACAGAGCCATGAGGAACGTGGGAATGGAGCTAGCTGCCAGATCTCCGGGCCTGGAGAAGCAGAGGGGAGGGGCGGGGCGGCTGGACATCCCTGTCTTCTCATTAGCCACACAGATCACATTCATCATCAAGACACACAGTATACAGTATTTATACTATGATGTTGCTGTGATGGTTTCTCTGTTCTGTACAGTATGTTCTTATATGTGTCTTATGCCTGTTTTCAAGAGTCTGTTTTAATGGTCCCAAGTGGAAATGGACAATAACATTTTAAGCCTTTTCACACTGCATTGTTCTGAGGCCCTGGCTATCTTAGCCCTGGGCTAGTTTAGCCTGTTCACACAAGCATTTGTTAAACCTGGGCTAAGCTTTAGCCCTGTGCTAAGGATTCACACTTGTATTCCAAAGCACTGCACTGTAACAAATTGTTGTACATTTACAGCCAAAACTTTTAGTTAGCTACTGTAACTCTATATTAGGGTACAGTACTGTAAAGAGCAATGCATTATGAGGGCTCAATGGCATTCTGCTACACTGCTGTACAATTACAGCAATTTCACAGTAACATTCTACAGGTGTGCCTTGTAAGATTCTATATTTGTTGCACCCTATTAGTGAGAATGCAGTAGCCCACAGAATGAAGTACCATACCATATTTTTGTATATTCGTCCTGTAAATCTACAGTAATTTACTGGCTAGTGTGCTGTCAGTAATTTACTGTAATTCAGTACCACCTCACAGAATACAGTACCATACTGTAATTTTTGAGCTGCAAAACACTTTTGTAGGTGCATGGTATTGTTGTGGCTCATGAACCAATGTTGAGGCGTGCCTTGTAAGAGGCTATACTTGTTGCACCCCTTAGTGAGAGTGCTGTACCAATTTAAGTGATATGCGGTAGTAGTTTCCTAACAATTAAATGTACAGGGGACAGATTATGGGACGGATCAGAGTGACTGCAAGTCTTTAAGGGTTGGAAATTAAGCCATGTCCTTTTCGATATGTTTTGCCCTGTAGCCACAGCCAGTTTGGGAGCTTTTGTTTAGGCCTCTAGAAGAGCAAGTGATATAAAACACCACATATTCATAAATAGGCTGTAATATACAAATACCTAGCAGCCAACCTGCTTGTACTAATCCCATGTAATTATAGTAAAGTACTGTAAAATATCAACATGATTACAGTAGCATTTACTTTCTTACATTATAGTAGCCTCATTTTACAGTATTGTACTGTCATTGCTCTGCATTTTCCAGTAACTTACAGGACGCTGGTGGGAAGTTACTGTGAATTTTACAGTAATGTAGCCAGAGATAGGCAAAGATACATTCAAAAGGTAACTTGTAACAAATACAGGATATGTGGAAGACCAATGTATCCTCAACTACAACACCTTCCCACAAACGATCACAGAAACGTGTTAGTCGCTTTGACTGTGATGTGCTGTTTTTGAATCAACCGTAGAGGAATGCACTGACTGTATGTCGCTTTCGACCAGAGCAAAATGGAAATGTTAAAAATGAACATTTGGAAAGCACACTGCTGGTTATTATTCTAATGAGCTCCACCCTCAAACTATTTGTATTTTAATCAAATGTGGCCTCGTTTGGGGGCAATGGTGCTTAGAATAATATCCAGCGTGCTTTGCAAGTGTCCATTTTCACATTTACATTTTGATCATTTAGCAGACGCTCTTATCCAGAGCGACTTACAGCCAGCGTATTAAACTAAGTTAAACAAGAATATACCATAGTCATAGCCAGTGAAAATATGATGTTACCGTTACAGAGAATGTTGTAGTTATACTTGCAAGTATATATTTGTATTAGAAAATACGTGTATTCTAATTAAACCGTTACAAAATAGGTCACATGAATTGTAGTTCAGGACACAAATAAAAAAATAGGAATTGCACGTTTTGAAATACATACAGTATATCAAATATATGGAACAGAAATACTGCCCGTCGTTAGCACAAGCTACTTGCACTGTAAATCTACAATATTTTACTAACCACTGTGCTTCCACTGTAAAATCTAGAAACACAGCATGTCGCTGTAGTCAGGTGTTCCAGTAATATGCTGTAAATTTGTGTTCAAGTAAAGGTCTTGTAAATCTACAGTAATGTACTGGCTTATGTGCTGTAAGTAATTCAGTGTAAATTTACAGTAACCTTCTGGCCACAGTGCTGCCAGTATTTGACAGTAAAAATGACAGGAAATGTTTTACAGTGTAGGCTAATGGACAAACACAATAATATAAGCAATTAGACATTAATTAACACATTATTTCATCTTGCTTCTAGCTAGCCGAGCATTGATTTCCAACAGTGATGGTTTGTATAAAACTTGAAACATTTTATGTTGATGCTAGCCCACTTTAGAATGTGCAAGTGTGAACACTCGCTTAAATCTCCCTTAGCCCAGGGCTAGCCTTTTAGGGTCTCTTATCAATTAGCAACACAAACCGAGGAAGAGTTCAGCCTGCCATTGTTGGAGGAAAGGGGCTCTTACCATATAACGTATCCCACGGCAAAGCTGCACACAGCTATCGTTCCACAAGGCCTGCTGGGATACTGGTGGTGCGTGGTCCTCATCTCAATGATGATGAAGGGGAGGACGGTTGTGTGCTGGAGCAGAGAACACAGAGAGAACACTCGTTAGCCACTCACAGATAGCTAGTTGGTATTAGCGACACGGTACATGTCTCACCTCAGGCTCAGTGACAACGATTGAGACATGATACATTAGTACCACACAGTATGGCTTTACAGCAGGGAGAGAGAGAGAGAGAGAGAGAGAGAGAGAGAGAGAGAGAGAGAGAGAGAGAGAGAGAGAGAGAGAGAGAGAGATGTTATGATGAGGCACTCAGGCAGACAGCCTATAGATAGGTTAATGTAAACAGTGGGAGTCAGTCTGGGACATTGAGCGCAGGGTCATAAGAGAGTAATGACGTTTTTTATCGAGCCGTGTGTGTGGGAGACGTTAAACAGAGGACGTGTGATGCTGCTGCGTAGAGACGAGTGCTCTGCTCTCCAGAGTGAGTGTCTCATGATTCAAATCCCCACTGCTCTCCTCTTATGTTGTCTGTCTGACGGACCTCGCTGACATTTTACTGTTGTGACTTTCAATAATTCAGTAATCTGCTTGCTTTGGCTCAGGATGTGGGGCCTTTTTCCCTCCAATGTGCTCAAAGGATCAGATACTTCTTGGAGTCTGCCGCTAAGGATGCTCCAGCGTGGTACAGATGTGTTTGCAGAGGGGCGGGCAGAGAGATAACATGAACTATTAATACCCTTTAATATTTCGTGGTGTGTGTGTGCTGCTATTTTTTACCATGTTTTTTCACCTAGCTGAAACCAGCAGACCGCTGGGGCCCGGTAGAGCCCACCTTGTCACCCCTACCGCACACACTGAGTGATGCTCCCTCTCTTTAATCAATGTGCTCATGACTCACCTGCTGTTCTTATAGACCACCTGCGCTCTGTCAGGAATAGAACCATTACGTAATGTGTGTGTGTGTCTAAGTGTCTGTGCACGGCTGATTAGAAATAGAGGAAGTGGGAAGTTTGAGAGAACATTGAAACAGGCAGCAGCCATGGAAACAGGCTATTTTGTACAGTGCAGCATACTACAGTTAACCTTGCTTCTAGCTGTTTCTGATTCAGACGATTATTTTAGCATTGTCACACCAAATAAGTTGGTATCAAGCAGAAACAGAATGAAAACCAGGCTGTCATTGACAAAGACACAGGCTGGGTGGCCGTGGAGGAAATGTTGCATGTGACTAATTGCAAATGGGAGCTAATGACAGTATCTCTAAACGTGCTCTAGCCATTGGTGGGGGATGTGGAGGGTCACAGTTGAGAGACCTCTCTCCTGTGCTAATTGAAATCAAAATCAGCTCCCTGAACATAAATTTCCACTGAGTGGGCCAGAAGTGGCCTGGGTTCATAATACAGTATTAATGTGTGGTTCATCCAACATTTTTTGGTAGTTTTCTGTTCATTCAAAAGTGTGAATGGTAGTGGATACTAGGCCCATGTAACCATGTGGTGAGAATGCCATTAACTGTGCTTTGGTCATTGGTATGTGGGCCTATAAGCTAGGACTTTAAAACAAAGCTTACACAGTGCTCCAATGGTTCATAACCAGTTAAAAGCTTGATGGAGGACACTGGCCTTTCCATGTATGCAATACTTACACCAGTCACCAGATGGCAGCCTTCTTACATTCAGACCAACAGAAGAATCTCCTCCCATACCAGTCTAGCCTCAGTTGACCCAATGTTCTGTACACTGCATTATAACAATGACTATCAATGAGCCATGTTCCAGTCTAATCTGTTCTTAAATACCTGACATGTTGCATTACACGGCTCTGCCCAGAAACGGTGGTTTACCCTCAACTCCTCATTAATGTGCCAGTAAATGCTATTCAATGTTATTTATTACACCTCTTACTGGCCTCTCACCACACTACAGCAGAACATAACCTATTCTACCATGTCCTGGTCACACAAATGAAGCTCCCTAAACACTATTGAATTGCGCTCATGACACACACACACAATGGGTAGGGTGTAGACTGAGGCTAAGCCAGTCACAGTGAGTGCGCACGCACGCACGCACGCACGCACGCACGCACGCACGCACGCACGCACACACACACACACACACACACACACACACACACACACACACACACACACACTCCCCTCCTATCTTTGACCTCTATGCGCATCCACAGATCTCATCCACAGGTCTCATCCACAGGTCTCATCCACAGGTCTCATTCACAGGTCTCATGCACAGATCTCTACCCACTGAGGCACACATCTACACTCTTCTCCCACACGCATACACACATACTCACACACACACATACACTTACACTCATCACCATGCAAACACCCACTCACAACATACGCTGCTGCTATAGCGATAATTATTACCATTGGTATATATCCTGCTACTAGTCACTTTTACCTCTGTGTACATGTAGAAACCTACCTCCCTCCAATACCCCTGCACATTGGACTCTGGAACTGACCTCCTGTTTTTTATTTGATTTTATTCTCATATTTCTCCTGTTTTTTCTTCTTCTATATCATTACTTTTATTGTGCATTGTTGGGAAAGAGCTCCAAGTAAGCGTTTCACTGTGCTGTTTTACACCTGCTGTATCCTGTGCATGTGAAAATAAAGACACTATAGAGGATTGATCGTGACATGTGGGGGAGATAGACACATCCATACATCTCTCCTGTGCTATAGCCTGAGAGTGAACCTAGATGCGCGGCAGTTCCACGCAGCTGCTGGAAGTGCAAATGAGGTAAGAAGTACCTCATCTCCACAGAGACATTACATACTCCCTTTCAGGAGAGAGGAGCTCTTCCACCGCTCTGCTCTCCTGGAGTTGTAAATGTTCCCAGGGAGAGCGTGCTGTGCTGTGCATGGTTTGTGTCAGAGTCAAAGTCTCGCTCACTTATCTATCTGTCTTTCCCTCTCACTTGCTATCTCAATCTCCTTTTTCTCTAATATAAATGCGTAGGCACGGAGACATGGACACTTTTTCAGACAGAGTTTATCTAAACGCTGAGGCAAGAATAACCTCTAGATTTACAGTATGGGTTTACTTGAGCAGTAATGGCCATCATCGAAAGGCCAAGCAGGATTAAGCAGAGTAGTGCAGAGAGGGTAGAGAGAGTTTAGTTAGCACTTCTGAGAAGAGTTCTCCCACAACAGACCCAGGCCAGTGAAGGAAGGTGGTTTTAACACAGGCTCCAAGAACAACTCTCCCCGCCAATATCACTCACACTTAATTTATTTTGACTTGCCATATAAAACCATGTCCATGATGAGCTTTGGTCTCATGCTTCCTGACAATGCTTATTAATTCATGCAATGGAGAGGTCTATGATTTCCATTGAACATGCTGCTTGGCAGATGCCCTGGTCCACAGTGAAGATACCCTGGAAGCTACTCAGGCTCTCCGTTTCCCCACAGAGCAATTAGGGTGAATTTTATCACACAAGGCTTTCACAGCTGTAGCCTGGTTGGGATTTGAACCAGACACCCTGCGGTCAGGAGTGTGAAGCCTCAGCTACTGGAACTTCTATTGTCATTATTGTCTGTTACTGCTATCCAAGTGCTGGGGACATATTTTGAGGACCTCTGAGTGTATGCTATGCAAAGTATGGTAATTACCACAGCCGCCACACACAATGGACAACCAGAGAACAAATAAATAGACAACAAGAGAGAGCTTCACTTCTGAAGCCACAAAGACTCCTGCCTTTCCATTGCTGTCACGACTGACTCCGTTACATTAGACTATCCATACACAAATGAACTGGTTCAGACAGGAAATGCCACATATTCAAGAAAGATTACAATGCATGCAATGCATTAGTCTTGGCATTGAGCTCTGCTCCTTTGGGGTAGCTCACTGCTAAGAGCATGCATCATGGTAAGATAATAACAATTACAGACAGTGAGCAAAAAACGCTGTGCAAATCCCTGTGACCGAAACAAAAGCAGTGCGCAAACAGGTGGAGTCCGGGGTCGGTAAGCAGGAAACAGACATGCGTGGCGGGTAGAGCATGTAACAACAATAGCATGCCATCAGCAACACCAGCGCATAGCTTGCAGCCATCAGAGAATGTGTGCGCAGAACTTGATTGACTAAATAGACAGCCATGTTAAGGTAGAATGAGGAATCTGATTGGTGCAATATCAGCTGATGCGCTTGATTTCTGTGCTTGTGGCAATAACTCGAAGTGACAATGAGAATGTAAGTATGTACAAACACTGGAGACACGGTGTCTTTTCTTACCCCCCTACGGTGAGTGAACCTTCAGTAGGTTAGCTGACATTGGGAGGTGAGAGCGACCCTCCCCTCCACCTCTTCTGTCACATATAGATAGAGCATGAATTATTGACTGGGCTCTCAGTTCCCTTTCTAATCAGTGACAAGATGCCTGACATGCTTAAGTCACTTATTTCACCCTGTGTACTTAGTGTCGTGAGCTCTCCCCCTTCTCCCCTCCCTCCCTGCCAGCCCGTGTGTGTGCTGCCGTCAGGGCATTGTGGGATTGTGGACACCAGAGTTATTTTGCTGCAGTGGGCGTGATGGGATGCCTGTTGGCCTAGTGAAGGGCTCCCAGAGGGTATTGGGTGACAGAAATAGCGCTCCCTCCCAAGGTCGGGTGTAGAGTCCCCCCACACACACTGCTCCCTCCCTCCAGCCGCACTCCACCACCTGCCCACCCTCCACCAACCCACGCAACACACTCTCAGCAGCTCCCAGTCAACAGAGGGCTCACATGACCCAGTAGCCCCTCTTCCCCCGTCAGCAACGCAATCTCTAGAAAATACCTCCAGGGGTATGCTCATTCTCATTATACCACAAACACCAATGCTGATAAGGAGAGTCTGTTCGGTTTGTGTCCCTGCTCCTCTCCTTTCAGCTCCTCTCAGTCTGGACAGGGTGGAAATTAATTGATATGGCCGGACGGTGCATTTTTCAACCCCCGCCCCCATGTTTGTATCCAGGATTTCAAATGACTCCATCATGTTTTATTTTAGCCCTGTTTTAGCCCCCCCCCCCACACCCCCACATGAATCTAATGTGACAGTCTCTGTCTCTCTCACTCTCTCTCTGACCACCAAATTGAGGAGCTCTCAGAGACCTATGGTCTGGATGGTCTGTCTGTGGAAAATCCCCTTTTACAAAAAAAAGCGCAAGTCACTCAAGTGGTCCAGGGCTAAAACAGGATAGGCCATGTCAAACACAAACACTGGGGAGAAAGAAAGAGAGAGGAAGAGAGGAGCAGGTCTCACTGCGCTCTGAAAACACCAAGGAGCATATGATAAGTGAGAAAGCCAAGTGTCAAGACTTCACATTCGTATTATGCGTTGAGGAGCCAAGGCGCAGCATTGAATGCGCGGATGCATCACACCTCACCTGCTGCCATCCCACCAACAGGGTTGTGAACACATTCTCACAAATGTTTGGAAATGTACTGCTAAAGCAGAGTCACACTAAAGGACTTTGTAATTCAACTAAATAAGAAATTGTGCTTCTCTAACCGATTTGCTCACGCAGTAAGATTTACATCGGCTTTGGGAACAATGGGCAAAAAAGCAAGCTGTGAAACGGCCATCGTTCACTGAGTCAAGATGAGTAAATATTTTCCCAGTTGTCAAGGATGAGCTAGTGAGCCAGCTATGCACCCGTTTTAATGACAGGGTTTGGACGGGGGAACTTAACTTAGTAACTTTTCCAGGCTTAATGTGGCCGGCGACTCAATCATGACATTGTACACCACTGCGCCTCAAACTGCCCTGAAATATTAGCATCCAGAAAAATTGACCTGCAATTATTGATCTTTTTTAAGTAATCCCCCAGCAGTCTGCAAACCAGAAGGAAATAGCAGTGCAGAGAACACGGGAAAGGATTGTTTTTCTGGTTAAGAATCAATACCATTGAACACTCGTGTTCTCTCGCTCTTTCTCTATCTTCCCTCTCAGCCTCTCTCTTTTTTTTTTCGATGTCTCTCACTCTCTCTCTCTCTCTTTCCTTCCCTCCCTGGGTTGTTGGAGAAGTTGGGTTGGTTCTCTCCGGCTAACTGAATCTGTCTCTCTCAGACACCGTGCACATCTGTTCTCCCGCTTCACACACAGCTGGCCCAAGCAGCAAGGTAGAATCAGATTATTTACAGCAAAATGTTCCCCCGCGGTAAGCATCTGCACGGCAGACAGGGCTCTGAGAGGACTACATTATAGTGTTTAACAATGAGTTGCCTCTCTGTTTTCACTTAAATAAGGTCAGTCAGGAGCTAGTGTCATGACGTTGCCGTCTTTGGGTACAGCGAGTGTAACGGATGTGAAACGGCTAGCTAGTTAGCGGTGGTGCGCGCTAAATAGCGTTTCAATCGGTGACGTCACTTGCTCTGAGACCTTGAAGTAGTGGTTCCCCTTGCTCTGCAAGGGCCGCGGCTTTTGTGGAGTGATGGGTAACGATGCTTCGTGGGTGACTGTTGTTGATGTGTGCAGAGGGTCCCTGGTTCGCGCGGGGACGGTCTAAAGTTATACTGTTACACGAGCACCCCTACCTCTGCACCAGCCCTTTTCTAGGTACCACCCCCCTACCCCCTGTCTCCTACACCCAGGCTGCTGTGGTCAGAGAGAGGTCGTAAATTCCTGGATGAGATTATCTCCTCATGGCCACAGTATAGAGAGAGAGAGAAAAGTTTCATAGAGAGAAAAAAGGAATTTCTTCCACCTCACAGAACTGGAGAACCGAACAACATTTATGTTCTGGAGAAGGTATAAAAGATCGGTGAAGAATCCAGCTACGAACTGGTCTGTTTGGTACAATTTTGTAAACTCATGGGAGACAATACGGCCATATTACCATACCGATGTTTATATAATAGCCTCAGATATGAGGCTTACATCTAATTGTTGTATAAGATGAATGACTGAGGATGATACTGTTTGTGAAATTGTGTCATGTGATTTTGGACTGTTCAATGAAGGAAACTCCAATTCCCTTTGCAGTTTAACTAAATCAGAGGACCGCCCATGAGCACAGTTATGGTGGGGCATCCTGGGACAGGCCCTTTTCTACAATTCCGAATAAAACCCCCACCTTGAGAATTTCTCAACAGACCAAGTTGCTCTCAATTACGAGAGGACAAAGGTTGCAGACCAGCTTACTTCAATAACGAGAGGGCCAAGGTTTGAGACCAGACTGCTGAATCTTTTAACCATCCCACGTGGTTAAACTCTTAGACTATCGATACCGACAGAATAAGAACACGTCTTTGAAATTAATTACTAGTCTGCAGCTAGGAATTCGGTATCATAAATGAATGTCACTCTGAACTATCCATTCTAACCACTCACAGAGAGGGCGGACAAACTCTCCAACAAACTCTCCAACTTTTCAACAGAGATCCTGACGACACACTAAGCGTAAATATATATATTGATTGCAATTGTTCCCTAATGAGTGAGCGTTCATGTGCGAAGGATTAGCATTTCAATTGTTATAATTATCAACTGTGTGTTGTCTTATCTCAGTCGACCCCCACTTCCCTTTTGTACACCAAGCCGCAATGCCGGTTTATGCCACTAGGGAAACTCCGTTAACATTTCCTTGTAACTATCTACTGTTTGTTTATGCATTTCTGTGAATGACTTAGTTAGTAAATAAATTATTTAAGACAATTGATGTATGGATGACTCATAGTGAAGACTGGGTTCGTGCACATAACCAACAATTTACGACCTTTGGAATGAGACTAACGTGAGGTAAAATAAAGAATAAGTCATTAATCAGAAGACTAAATGAACAGATATTAAAATATCTGAAAAGTTGTATTATGAAATTATAACTTTGTAATCTGAATATTTTCCTTGGTGCCCCAACTTCCTAGTTAATTACATTTGCCTGATTAGTTAATCACGAAATGCTAATTACAGAATATCTTTGATAAAAACTAAAAGTCTTCAGTTAATGATAGTAAAGACATGACACTAGTCAGAGCCATGGCTGTAAGAAAGGCCTTGGTTTCAGCTGAGTCTGCAGATGTCCACAGCCCTCATCATCTTGTAATCGCTCACTTTCCTGTCCGAAATTGAAAAAACACACACTCAAATATCGATGATCTCCTCTGACACTGGAGGAAGTGTCTCTGATAAGGGCCCTGCAGTCGGGATGGCAGGGGGAGCAGCTCTGCGCCCCCTACGAGCCTCTTCAGCTCATCACCACTGTGTGTGTGTGTCCATGACAGGACAGGCTGAGGCTCCAGAGGCAGTGGCCAGGCCAGAGGTGATGAGAGATGGGGTAGAGAGCCCCCCCCCCTCCTCCCGTGGAGGAGCTGTCAGCTGGACACCTGTCAACCATGAACACATGTCACCTCCCTGCCTCCCTAATATGCTGGCTGGGACAGTGCTGAAACTCACAGGGCCTCTTACAGAGAAACACAGCAGAGCCAGACACAGCCCCCATGTTATGTTCTCTTGTATGTTAGTGGACCTCCCTCATTAGAATGACCCCTCTGTGATCATATTAAGGAATTACTTTTATACTTTCATATCAACTAATTAGCTCCATTTGAATAAATGGAGGTCCCATAATGATGCATTATATTTCTCAGAGTATCAGATGGATCTGGAATAGTGGCATCACACTTGTGTCTGATGGGGCTATATTAAAAAGCTTGTCTGTGTGACTGACTACCATCCGGAGACATCTGCTGTGTGCAACTTCAGTTCATTTTCAGTTTCATTTCAAGTCTGTTGGGATGCGCAACTCTTTTAGTGTAACTGTAGCAGACAGAGAACACTCTTAAAACCTCCTGACGCCCGGGGAATTTGGCCACCTCCTTGGTTTCGTGGCCAGGCTCATCTGCACTTCCAAACCCATTTCTGGAACCCCGAACCAAACAAATTTCAGCAGATGTGAAAACGTTTGAGCAACAGCCAACGTCTCTTAAACCAAATAAGCAAGTCAAGTTTACGGGGAGAGGCTTACTGCTGAGTAGCTAATGATGCCAGGTCATTTTTTATCTTCTGCACTCCTCTGCTACATTCCCATCCCCTCCCTCCTTTTCCCCTCCACAATATGTTAGCGATATAAAGAACAGTTCATGGCAGCCCCACGAGGTCTCCGTGAAAAATGTTGCATGTTTTATACGTTCCTCGTAGTTTTATCTGCCTTCCCAGCGTTTTCCAGAGAGGCGTTGTTTTCCTCCAGCTTGAGAAGCTTCTCCTGATGTACATTTCAGGCGGGGTGGGTTCCTCTGTGGAGAGATGCACCTCTTGGCAGAATCTTGAAGGATATTGTCCGAGGCACGAGAAACAGTATGCAGAGGCTTCTGGTATGATGACTTACAACAGAGAAGAGTTTAACATGTCCTATGTTATATAAATTAAACAAGCAACAATGTCTCCCTCTTTATCCAAGGAAAAAATGACTGCATTTGACTTTGCCTCAACATCTAATTTGGTAAAGCATAATCAGAGTGAAGGAAGGAAAGCTATTCTGTGACAGTAGAGGAGCAGCAGAGCCGTATGGTTCTCCCACTGGGGATTGAGTTTCTGTGTAATGTCTCCCATTAGGAAGGAAAGAGGAGGATGATTGCACTCTATGGGAGCAGAACACTGGGTTCTACTGGCATTCTTAATGTGATTATCATGTTATGACAGGCCGTCGTGGATGAATACTCCTGGAATACTCCACTGTTAGGGCTGGCAGGGCTGCTCCGGGCTACATGGGCACGCTGGTTAGTGATGATGTGCCTAACTCTTCATGCCAGCTGGGACCATGACCTTTGACCTAACGCTGAAGACAGGACAGGCCAGTTAGCAAAGGGCATCACTGGGATGGAGGGAAATGGGGATACCTAGACAGTTGTACAACTGAATGCCTTCAACTGAAATGTGACTTCCGAATTTAACCCAACCTTACTGAATCAGAGAGGAGTGGGGGGCTGCCTTAATCGACATCCACATTTTTGGCGCCCGGGGAACAGTGGGTTAACTGCCTTGCGCAGGGGGAGAATGACAGCGTTTTACCTTGTCAGCGATGAGATTCGCCTTTCGGTTACTGGCCCAACGCTCTAAACGAAAGGAAGTTCAAGGGGGTTGTGGAGTTATAGATCACAGGCCCCTCAATACATAGATGGCACCTCTGTCCTTGTGTTGTCATCACTATAGCCTCAAGCCAATCACAATAAGTTGTTTAGACCAGCTGTCCTTACTAGGCATTAGTCGAAATTAAACTGACCCATTCTGTTCTCTGGAAGAATACAGGGGAGCTGAGTCATATAAGAACGTCTGCCTGCCTTTCCCTTATTCTTCACTTGTCTTCTCCTCCCTCTGCCATCTCAGCCCCAACTGAGCAGGTCTTACACAAGACTAAGGTACAGTATGTCCTTAGTAAAATATTGGACACCTGCCAGTAATAACAGCCAGATCCCATCTGTCACTTTGCAGCTTTTCTAAAAGGCTGCAGGTAGTTAGCGTGTAAAAGATAAGACTTACATGACTATGTGACGGCAGGCCGAGAAAACATCAACAAGCAGTGGAAGATGAAGCAACCTGAGGTCAGTGGGGCAGGTTGTTTCCATGGAGTGGACCAGTGACAGACATGCTCAGTCAGGTTATAACCAGTGTTATGCACTCTCAAGTACCCTGGTGTCTACTGAAGCACAATGATTGCACCCAACTACCTTAAATACCGCCACCGGGAATAGTAGACTGCTGTCCAGAGAGCTGAATTGCTGCGCTGCCATCTCGGTCACACCTAACACTATATATAAGAAATCCCCCCAAAAAGAGTTACATATCTGCATTATGACATTACATAGGGAATTCCGTGGGACTACCCTGAGTGATTGGTGTAGCCATCAGATAATGTGGGGAAAACTAGGCACTATAACAGGTCGAAATTATGTCAAGGTACAAATGTAGGAGGACCCACAACTGCCTTTGATGCCTGCAATAAAACGGTATCATGTCAGCCAATAAATGCTCCTTCATGTAGCCATGTACCAGGTACCTGGGCAATGCCCACCAGGGGGCAATCTTATTACAGCCACCTATATCTTCCCTAGACTGTTACTGTGGTGTTTTATCAGTCCAAGACATAGGAAGCTGCACAGTGTTTAGAACCTGGGTCTTGCCTTTAACAGGATGATTTAAGTGGGAGTTGCAGTGCTGTAACCATGGCGGAGCCTGGTTGACAGTGGGCTACACCTAGCCATGCCTTTCTCATTATGGGTGGGGTGTTCGTCTCATCTGTGTTTTGCGTTCTTGAGACTGCGCCAAAAACATCTCTGGATCCAAATGTACAGTATGCAATGTGAAGTGCATAAGAGTTCTGAAAACAGTCGACTTACACAAACACATCTGTTTCTTATAGTACAAGTGTCTTATCCTTGGTCTGGGTAATACCATTGGTTGAACTTACACAGTGTGTTAACTCCAAAGATGTAGCTCCTCAGATGTTGGTAAACCAAACATGTCATTATCAAGAATGTGGACACCATTAGAGTGCATTGGAAGCCGCAATCATCCCAGCAGTATATTGGATGGGACGTTGATCGATTGTGGCCATAAAAAACAGAGTCCTCTACTTTCACAAGAGTTACAGTAGGGTCTGTAAAGACTGTTACTTTCAATGGCCATCTCCACTGTCCCACAGTCTAAACAAACCCCAAAGTCACACCAGGAGCGTACAGTTACACACAATCTTCTCCTCTGCAAAGGGCCCATTCCACATTTGTCTGTGGGCACTGCTATTTTCCACTCTTAATGACTGCCCACAAATCCAGCACAAGGAATTGGACTTAAACGCCACAAACAGTTCAGAGACAGTTTAGGAGGCAGTCTGCAGAGTTTACAGACTCTTCAGTCCTGTCGCTCTCTGTAAGACACTGTACTAACTTCAAAACTAAGAGACGGAGTCAGGGAGAAAATATAGCATTATACTGTATATAGAGATTCACATCTGGGAAAAGAGTACCACAATATGAGTCATAATACCCATAAAACCTAGCGTTCGAAGAAGGAAATGGTTCCAATCATTTTTCCACCACAAATTTTTCCCATAGGGGATTTTAGAATAAGGGCTATGTTTGGTGTAGGCTTACCCTGGCGTGACATTTTGATAACCATGCAAATCTCTCTAGGACTGTCACGGATTCCCCCGGTACTGCTGCTCATTCCATGCCCCAGTTCCGGAGGTCTACCTCACCGGCCTCCAGGCGTCACTGAACTGTCTCATTACACACACCTGGTTCCAATTCCTCTGATTAGTAATTGTATATATGTGCCCTCTGTTCACCATTGTCCTGGTCGCTTATTGTTCCCATGTTCGTTGGTCTTGTGAGTACCTGTGCTTTGTTGTTTCGGCGTGTATTGTGCACTTGTTATTACGGGTCTCATCCCTTGTATTGTTATTACGGGTCTCGTCCCGTGTATTTATTAGAGGTTTAACCTCGCTCTTTGTTTGGGTTACATCCCTGTGTTTACACGTGTTTGTTTTGGGCTTCGTCCCCATGCCTTTTCAGGGCATGTTGTATATTTTGGGTGGAGTATAAAAAACCCTATTACGAATTCCTGCGCCTGTCTCCAATCATTTATACAACGTGACATGGACATGGTGACTTTTATCAATATATTTACCTGTATTTACCCCCAAAAAATGCAATGCTAATTAGCTGCTAATGTGGCTATCATAAAGAACTACAAATGCCATGATGGTCTGAACGAGACTGTCGAGTCGAGGCAAAGGTAAGAATTTCTGGATTAACTAAATCTCTGGATTAACTAAATCCTAAATTTAGTAATGAATGAATTGGCTACATTTCTTTCAATATACAATTTTGTGAACTGTCTTGTGTAAGTTTTAAATTGACACAAAACCTGTTAGCAAAGATGTCAGCTAGAGACACTGCATTTGAGGCTGCATTTATTGTAGCTGGGGATTTTAACAAAGCAAATTTGAGAACAAGTCTACCTAAATTCTTACAGCATATTGATTGAGCTACGTGCATGCACAATACCCTCGACCACTGCTACTCTAACTTCCGTGATGCATACAAAGCCTTCCAACACCCTCCCTTCGGAAAATCCGACCACGACGCCATCTTACTCCTTCCGTCTTAAAGGCACAAAATCAAACAGGATGTACCAGTGATGAGAACCATTCAACGCTGGTCCGACTAATCGGAAGCCACGCTTCAAGATTGTTTTAATCCGGTGGACTGGAATATGTTCCGGTCAGCCTCAGAGAACAACACTGACCTATACGCTGACTCCGTGAGTGCGTTTATAAAGAAGTGCATTCGAGATCTTGTACCCACTGTGACTAGTAAAACCTACCCTAACCAGAAACAGTGGATGGATGGCGGCATTCACGCATTTAGCGCGATCCACCGCATTTAACCATGGAAAGAAGTCAACATGTCTGAATATAAACAGTGTAGTTATTCCCTCCGCAAGGCAATCAAACAAGCAAAATTACAGTACAGCGACAAGGTGGAGTCGCAATTCAATGGCTCAGACATGATACATATGTAGCAGGGTTTACAGGAAATCCCGGACTACAAAAGAAAATCTAGCCACGTCACGGACACCGACGTCACGCTTCCAGACAAACTAAACACCTTCTTTGCCCGCTTTGAGGGTAATACAGTGCCACCGTTGCGGCCCGCTAACAAGGAATGCACCCCCCTTTCCTTCTCCGTGGCTGACATGAGTAAAAACATTTAAACGTGTTAACCCTCGCAAGGCCGCTGGCCCAGACGGCATCCCTAGCCGTGTCCTCAAAGCATGCGCAGACCAGCTGGCTGGTGTGTTTACGGACATATTCAATCAATCCCTATCCCAGTCTGTTGTCCCCACATGCTTCAAGATGGCTACCATTCTTCCTGTACCCAAGAAGGCAAAGATAACTAAACTAAATGACTACCGCCCCGTAGCACTCACTTCTGTCATCATGAAGGGCATTGAGAGACTATTCAAGGATCATATCACCTCCACCTTACCGGCCACCCTAGACCCAAATCAGTTTGCATACTGCCCCAACAGGACCAGAGACGATGCAATTGCCATCACACTGCACACTGCCCTATCCCATCTGGATAAAAGGATTACCTATGTAAGAATGCTGTTCATTGACTACAGCTCAGCATTCAACACCATAGAACCCTCCAAGCTCATCATCAAGCTGGAGGCCCTGGGTCTCAACCCTGCCCTGTGCAATTGGGTCCTAGACTTTGACGGGCCTCCCCCAGGTGTTGAAGGTAGGAAACAGCATCTCCACTTCACTGAGACTTAACACTGAGGCCCCACAAGGGTGCGTGCTCACCTCCCTCCTGTACTTCCTGTTCACCCACGACTGCGTGGCCATGCACGCCTCCAACTCAATCATCAAGTTTGCGGACGACACAACAGTAGTGGGCTTGATTACCAACAACGACAAGAGCCTACAGGGAGGAGGTGTGGGCATTCGGAGTGTGGTGTCAGGAAAACAACCTCTCACTCAACATCAACAAAACAATGGAGATGATTGTGGACTTCAGGAAAGAGGAGAGGGAGCATCCCCCTATCCACATCGAAGGGACAGCAGTGGAGAATGTGTAAAGTTTTAAGTTCCTCGGCGTACACATCACATCACTGACATCACTGAAATAGTCCACTCACACAGACAGTGTGGTGAAGAAATCTTCAGGAGGCTGAAGAAATGTGGCTTGTCACCCAAAACCCTGACAAACTTTTACAGCACAATCGAGAGCATCCTGTCGGGCTGTATCACAGCCTGGTATGGCAACTGCACCGCCCTCAACCGCGAGGCTCTCCAGAGGGTGGTGCGGTCTGCACAACGCATCACCGGGGGCAAACTACCTGCCCTTCATGACACCTATGATACCCGATGTCACAGGAAAGCCAAAAAGATCATCAAGGACATCAACCACTCGAGCCACTGCCTGTTCACCCCGCTACCATCCAGGATGCAAGGTCAGTACAGGTGCATCAAAGCTGGGACCGAGAGACTGAAAAACAGCTTCTATCTCAAGGCCATTAGACTGCTTAACAGCAATCACTAACTCAGAGAGGCTGCTGCCTACATTGAGACCCAATCACTGGTCACTTTAATAAATAGATCATGAGTCACTTTATACAATGCACTCTAAATAATGCCACTTTAATAATGTTTACATATCTTACATTACTCATATCACATGTACAGTTGAAGTCGGAAGTTTACATACACTTAGGTTGGAGTCATGAAAACTTGTTTTTCAACCACTCCACAAATGTATTGTTAACAAACTATAGTTTTGGCAGTCGGTTAGGACATCTACTTTGTGCATAATTTGTACTTTGTATAATTCACTGTATCACAATTCCAGTGGGTCAGAAGTTGACATACACTAAGTTGACTGTGCCTTACAGCTTGGAAAATTCCAGAAAATGATGTCATGGCTTTAGATGCTTCTGATGGGCTAATTGACATAATCTGAGTCAATTGGAGCTGTACCTGTGGATGTATTTCAAGGTCTACCTTCAAACTCAGTGCCTCTTTGCTTGACATCATAGAAAAATCAAAAGAAATCAGCCAAGACATCAGAAAAAAAATGTAGCCCTCCACAAGTCTGGTTCATCCTTGGGAGCAATTTCCAAACGCCTGAAGGTACCACGTTCATCTGTACAAACAATAGTACGCAAGTATAAACATCATGGGACCACGCAGCCATCATACCGCTCAGGAAGGAGACACGTTCTGTCTCCTAGAGATGAACGTACTTTGGTGCGAAAAGTGCAAATCAATCCCAGAACAACAGCAAAGGACCTTGTGAAGATGCTGGAGGAAACCGGGAAAAAAGTATTGATCTATATCCACAGTAAAACGAGTCCTATATCGACATAACCTGAAATGCCGCTCAGCAAGGAAGAAGCCACTGCTCAGAAACCATCATAAAAAAGCCAGACTACGGTTTGCAACTGCACATGGGGACAAAGATTGTACTTTTTGGATAAATGTACTCTGGTCTGATGAAACAAAAATAGAACTGTTTGGCCATAATGACCATTGTTATGTTTGGAGGGAAAAGGGGGAGGCTTGCAAGCCGAAGACCACCATCCCAACCGTGAAGCATGGGGTTGGCAGCATCATATTGTGGGGTTGCTTTGCTGCAGGAGGGACTGGTGTACTTCACAAAATAGATGGCATCATGAGGAAAAAAATGATGTGAATAAATTAAAGCAACATCTCAAGACATCAGTCAGGAAGTTAAAGCTTGGTCGCAAATGGGTCTTCCAAATGGACAATGACCCCAAGCATACTTCCAAACTTGTGGCAAAATGGCTTAAGGACAACAAAGTCAAGGTTTTGGAGTGGCCATCACAAAGCCCTGACCTCAATCGTATAGAAAATGTGTGGGCAGCACTGAAAAAGCGTGAGCGAGCAAGGAGGCCTACAAACATAACTCAGTTACACCAGCTCTATCAGGAGGAATGGGCCAAAATTCACCCGACTTATTGTGGGAAGCTTGTGGAAGGCTACCCGAAATGTTTGACCCAAGTTAAACAATTTAAAGGCAATGCTACTAAGTACTAATTTAGTGTACGTAAACTTCTGACCCACTGGGAATGTGATGAAAGAAATAAAAGCTGAAATAAATAATTCTCTCTACTATTATTCTGACATTTCACATTCTTAAAATAAAGTGGTTATCCTGACTGACCTAAGACAGGGAAGTTTGAAATGTCAGAAATATCTGGAATTGTGAAAAACTGAGTTCAAATGTATTTGGCTAAGGTGTATGTAAACCTCCGACTTCATCTGGATATACTGTATTTTATACCATCTATTGCACCTTCACCATTGCTCATCCATATACTTACATGTACATATTCTCATTCACCCCTTTAGATATGTGTGTATTAGGTAGTTGTTGGGGAATTGTTAGATTACTTGTTAGATATTACTATTAGATATTATTGTTAGATATTACTGCACTGTCGGAACTAGAAGCACAAGCATTTCGCTACACTTGCATTAACATCTGCTAACCATGTGTATGTGACAAATAAAATCTGATTTGATTTTTAGATGACGTGCTGGAGCTTGTAGTCTTGCATTATGTCTACTTTGATGCTAATTAGCATTTTGGGGTTCTGAGGTAAATAGAGCTGTATATATTGATGAGTCACCTTGTCCCAGAGAGATTTACATAGTTATCAAAATGTCACGCCAGTGTAAGCCTACAAGAAACACAGCCCTTATTTGAAGTGTTTTTAAAATCCCCCGTGGGAAAAATTAATGTGGAGAAACAATTGGAACCATTTCCCTGTTTGACCGCTACGTTTTATGAGTATGACACCTCCACCGTGGGGCTCCGTGAGGAGGTGATATTGTTACAACCATTATTGGTACAACCATCTGTGATGAAAACTTAATAATAATCCAAATACATTTCCACCTAGGTAAATAAATACACATGACAAAAGAACATAGAGAGGGATCACACCAAAGTAAAAGAGAAGGGACATGAATAGTTGATGTGGGGGAATCAGAGGACTGCTCTTATGGAAAGGGTGCTGTGGTGTATCACATTGTCCCCTGGCTTTACACTTGGCAGCGCAACTAAAGGCCTGGCTGAGACGTAGGGGGTGTTTACCAGGGATAATCAGTCATAAAGACCCCGGCGCACAATGAGGTCCATCTCAAGGCACAGTGTCATTTAAACGTCCCCTGAACCGACCTGCTGAATGAAATATAAGCCTGCCCTGACAGAGAGGGAGAGAGAGGCTTCCTGCGAACGCCACATAGGCCCAACAAGAATAGAATACCTCCAACTTGTCTGTTTCTCTCAATCTTCTACTTGTTTTGTTGGTTTCTGACTCTCGTTGTTATTGTGAACCGGGACATTGGTAGCCAGCTGGCGCCATCCCTACATATGTATCTCTACGGGGAAATGTCAAATCTTTACTTGCAGCATTGACATGCATTGAGCTGCTTTGAACCTGGACTGTTCGCGGTGAGAGATGTCTGGAATGAACATTACATTACAGAAACAGTACTCTCTCAGCAGCCCACTTATAGAAGACTTGGATTATTGTTGAAGCGAGTTTGACGCAGGTGGAACTCGGTGGAACTCTCACAGAGAATCCGCAATGCCTAACTGTTTAAGTGGCGATGAAGTGACTCTGCCCTAGTCACATTAAGGGAAGCCTGTTAAGCTTGCCAAACATGCAGCACCGGGATTTGACAACATCAAAACATGTGCTGAGGGAAACTGTTCCGTATATTCCCGCTTTGGTGACAAATGCTGTAGAATTCACACTGGTTTATTGTCTCTTCCTTTGTGTATCTTCTGGAAGGCAAATCTCTTGATGGCAGATTTACACTTTCCGTGGCCCACTTTTGAAGTCAAGTCTCTCTTTACTTTGTGAACTTGAAAGGAATATTCAGGGGGGATATTCTGCATAAATGAACGGAACGTTGCTAGGATATTCAGTGGGATATCACTTTGACAGTACTACATGCTGTACTAACAGCATTGTAATCAGAGCCCTCCTTACACAGTCTATAAAACATTATTGTCTTCTCTTTGTGCCTTCCCTGAATAACGTTATCTCTAGGGCTGTGTGCAGCAGTGCACTGTGTCAGGGACTGTGTGAGGATGGTATGTTGTATCTCCCACACTGAGGGAAAGGTGTGACCAGGTTTCTATCAACACCTCTCTCCCCTGCATCGCTCTGTGTGCATCAAGGCTTCATTGTGTGGTAGACAGGGTGCAAAATAATTCCTGCCTGCCTGCCTTTCCTCTGTTACATCCTGCTGCCTGTTTGCCTGCGTATTTGAATTTTCAACCAGCAGCCCTGTGATATGCAGTGTGATGAGGCGATAGATATATAGGGCTGAACTAGGCCAGGCTCTCTTGCTCTGTAGTGAACTGTAATAGCAGACACAGGCCAGGCCAGACTGCCAAACAGTAACAGGGTCCGGTCACTCCCTCCTAACACAGAAGGGAGCGGGAGACAGTTGCCGTGGCAGCGGGGGTAAACAAACAAATGCGGTACCATGGAATGTGGCAAAATATTTACTATGGAGTAACTCTGCTGCTGCAGTCGTCACCCGTCCAGAGCTCACATATCTGGAAGGTTTGCATATTATGAATTGTTTTCAGCTGTTGGACCCGTTGTGGTTATTTCCTGGGGTTGGCCCTTAGCAACATGGTTAGCAGGACTGGAGGCCAGGCCACTTTCTGTGAGTGTGTCTGTTCTGGGTTGGACAGGGTCATGTTAGTCCACATGATTGTTGAGGCGCTGGGTAACGTCTCGTCCTGATTTGCGGAATCATAATCATTGATCTGTTTATGTTTGATCCGAGCAATTGGGACTTGAATTGACCGTAGCAACCCAGATTCCAACACACACAACAAACAACACTCCTGGCTGCTGTGGATATGGTTCAGTGTAATAAGCTTGAGGATATGAGTCCGGCACTTTTGCATAGCGCCACTTGAAAATGATCTGATTTATCTCTCACGTGATCTCTACTGAATGGAAAGGTTGCATATCCATAGTTGCAATCTAAACAAGGCGTTGTTCCACGGTTTGACTGAAAAAGGTATGCTGGTATTCGGTAGTATGGCCCATTAAACACCATTTAATATCATCTGTGACGCTTTGGACATTTGCATACACTTCAACCCAAATTGCATACACAGACTTTATCATTGCTTACGCAGTCTATGTGAACACAGTTATTGTTACGTAGCAACCAGTCTGTGTACTATTATTGGTTCGCTAGCCACGACACAGACTACTACAATATGTCACATCCATTAAGACATCCATTGAGACGTATTTACCTTACATACACTGTCTATGCACACAGCTGGAGGCTTGACTCTTGTTGTAGGAATGGGATGTGATTGTGGAGCCAAAAGACATGTAGCACGTGCAGACACACACACACACACACACACACACACACACACACACACACACACACACACACACACACACACACACACACACACACACACACACACACATTGAACACAGCCATCAATCACCAGTCTCACCTGCAAGAATAACAAGCCTATCATCTAATTGTGCCAGCAGGAGGGCTTCAGTTCCATCTGATTGATATCAGCAGTTGAAAAACCTCTTCCCATTGTTTTGAATGCTGACGTCAATATGACCATAGAGAAGGTTTGTTCTTATTGAGGAGAACAAAATGTGCCTCGCTACTTGTCTGCTATTATAGGAAGCGTTTAGGCACCATTAGCTGCCCATTGTCCACTGTGACTAATGTCTGGGGCTCCAGATATGCTCTCAAATGTCTATTTATTTACTGAGTGGGTTCTCAAATAGTGATGGGAAAATGCTTATGGCCTATAATAAATACCTCAACTGGAGTAACTGTTCGTATTAACTGTGATAAATGATTATGTTAAATGACAAATATGACCACATAGACGTGTAGTGGGTGAAATAACATTTATCTTTGGGACTAAATAACATTTGTCTTTTTGACAAAAATGTATGCATAACCATTATCTTATTCTAGCTCTTTTTTTTTCTAGACACCCTGTACTAGCCATACTAAATAATGTAACAGAGTAATGCTATGACAGGCCTGGGAACAGTATAGCAGACAGACAGTACTCACCATGCCGTGGTTGAGCCACTGGGGTATGAAGTTGTCCAGCAGTCTGGGGTACACCAGGTCTCTGTCATACAAGTACAGGGTCCAGAACATGGTCACCACAAACTGCAGAGAGACAGGGACATAGGAGACATAGTGAGGACATAGGAGAAAGAGTGAGGACATAGGAGCTATAGTGAGAACATAGGAGGCATAGTGAGGACATAGGACTTATTCAAAGTTAAACTTCACTGCACTTGGCATAGATATATTTGTTGGTAAGTTCATGTTTTGTGCTGGAAATACTAGGTTGGAATATTGCGTAACGTGAGGTTGTGGTAGTCTATAAATATATATATATATAGCCTATAATATATATGTGACACACAAACCATTACACACCCAAAAGTACAGCACCTTGAGCCATGTCATAGGACACACCATCCAGCCTCGTGAAGCTATGGGCCCAGGGGATCAAATAACCATGAATGTTTACATGCTGCCCATGTTATGCCAAGAAAATATAGTTCAACCTATCCAAAGGGTAGATTTGAAAAAAGTACGGTAAATTGTGTTTTCAGCTCTAAGTCTTCATATTATATTATCATGTCATATTTTTCAGACAAGATAAATATGTCTGTAATTTAAATGGCAATGCAATGGTCTATTTGTATTTTCCAGACCATATCCGCCTGCGTTTTACACCCTCTGGAGACGCGGTATCCCTCAGGTCATCATGTACCCAGGAAATCCCCTGGTTCTGTTGTGGCCCTTCTCTTCCCTGTCTCTCCATGAGGTTTCCTGCTTGGCCTGACCTGGCCCGGGTTGAGCTCGACCCAGCCGCCCCCACAGTCTGTTCATCTGAGGACAGTCCTGGAGCGCAGAGATGTCAGCCTCTGACCTAAGCACTAGCTATCTCCTCTATCCATTCCTCCTTCAAAGGCAGGCTGCCCGGCACTCTCATACTAACAACGAGGCGAGCTAGCGCTAAAGCCCACCATGCAGCCGTGAGGTGAAGCGAAGCGACAGTTCTGGGCTCATGTTTTCATATCAGCATACCATAATTAATCCCTAAGAGCTGACTTCTTCTCCTTTCCTTGTCTCTTATCCCGGCGCTTCTCCACAAGCCCTGTATGCCCCCTGTAGGAAGGACAGTAGTAAGCTTGTGAGGATATCAAACGCACTGCAAAAACAAGCATGTTACTGTCGAGTGTAGAGGCTTTGAAAGGGGCTATTTGAAGTTCCAGCTCCATGGAGTGGAGCAGCTTCCTCGGTGAACGGATTCCAGTTCTGCCCGTAATCTCTTTGATCCAGACAGTTCTAACTGCTCCCGACCATACCCAACTACCCAACCTATTAGCATTAATCAACCTCGATTAGCGATGTGACAGAATCCTGTTTTGCTTCGTATTCTCACAGTATTTAACTGGATCTCTGTTTTCCAGTAAGTTTCCGATGACTTGCCGCTGTAGCCAAATAAACAGGCTGCGTTACAAGGCCACGGCAGGCAGGCCTGCTGAATGGAGAGCATTGACTCTGAGGGAGCAGCTTATTAAAGCCCCTCGAAAGCGAGAAACAGCATTTCTTATTTCCTCTCCGAGGTGCAGAGTGCGAGTAAATGGACTCGGTCTGAGACAGGTAGTTTATTTAGACATTTCACATTTCCACACCCTCAGCCTTTTTAGCTGCATGGGCTCCATGTCATCGGGCTGTAGGGAAACCACACCTGGCCCTGTCAGGGGCCTTCAAGCCTGTCCAGGAGCCAAACCATCCGCAGCCCAGTTAGGTGGATGGAATTACCTGGCCTACCGTCTGCGCCTCAGACGGATGCATGTGAGATGCCCCTGATATTGTGCCCTGATGGCACGCTCTCCTTTTTCATCATGTGGAGAGGTGGGAAGAATGAAGGGGTGCGCTCCACCCTGCCAGGGATGCATTCATACCCGACCAATTCAGGGAGAATACACACACACACACACACACTAGAGCACTAGAACAGTCTAGAGATACACGTATATTATCATTACCAAACATCACCGTCGACTGGGGCTCATTTTTCCCGGCATTAGCCGCGACACTAATTACATCCATTGTGTGGTGTGTAAACTGAACTTCATGGCCAACTCTCAGACAGGGGCCAGTGCCAAGTGGCTCATCATATAGCAGCCTGCAGTGCTCTGTGAAGGTGACGCTAGCAACTGCTCGCTGGTTTTTAGGAGGACACCTAAGGAGCAGCGCGTGGTCTCTCTCTCTGCTCTGCTTCTGTATTGACTCATGTCTTACAGCCTACCCTTATGAAAAAACACACGTGAAATCGCATTTTCACGTGAAATAGCGGTTTTCACATGTTGAGGTTAAATTTCACGTGAAACCATTTTGTCACATGTAGTACATTTAGAGTTCACATGTTAACACCATCTTTTCACATGAGAAGAAAAACATGTTTTCACCTCACACAATTGCAGTTGCACATGTGAAAACAGTTTCATATGTAAGAGACATCTGCATTTGAAAATATAACTTCCACATATCGAATTGCAAGTTCAGCTGTGGTGGCGAAACAGTGTTATTCTCCTCATGTGAAAAGGTGGTGTTAACATGTTGCAGTAGTAGCAGTGTTTTCACATATATATTTACAAATTCTGTAATGGCGTTCTGTAAAAAGGTAACTTGGCCTACCTGAGTATAAGCAAACAAGAAAACGTTCACCCAGAGGTGGCGTTCCTAGTAGCCGGGGACTTTAATGCAGAGAAACTTACATCTGTCTTACCAAATTTCTATCAGCATGTTAAAAGTGCAACCAGAGGGGGAAAAAAACATTGGACCATCTTTACTCCACACACAGAGACTCATACAAAGCTCTCCCTCCAATTGGCAAATCTGACCATAATTCTGTTCTCCTGATTTCTGCTTACAAGCTAAAATTAAAGTAGGAAGCACCAGTGACTAGATCAATTAAAAAGAGGTCAGATGAAGCAGATGCTAAGCTACAGGACTGTTTTGCTAGTATGGACTGGAATATGTTCCTGGGTTCCTCCGATGGCATTGAGGAGTACACCACATCAATCATTGGCTTCATCAATAAGTACATCGATGACGTCGCCCCCTTTGTGACCGTACGTACACACCCCAACCAGAAGCCATGGATTACAGGCAACATCCGCACTGAGCTAAAGGCTAGAGCTACCGCTTTCAAGGAGCGGGACTCTAACCCGGAAGCTTGTAAGAAATCCCACTATGCCCTCCGACAAACCATCAAACAGGCAAAGCGTCAATACAGGACTAAGATTATTACACCGGCTCTGACGCTCGTCAGATGTGGCAGGGCTTGCAAGCTATTACAGACTACAAAGGGAAGCACAGCCGAGAGCTGCCCAGTGACACAAGCCTACCAGACGAGCTAAACTACTTCTATGCTCGCTTCAAGGCAAATAACACGGAAACATGCATGAGAGCACCAGCTGTTCTGGAAGACTGTGTGATCACGCTCTCCGCAGCCGATGTGAGTAAGACCTTTAAACAGGTCAACATTCACAAGGCCGCAGGGCCAGACAGATTACCAGGACGGGTACTGCGAGCATGCTCTGACCAAATGGCAAGTGTCTTCACTGACATTTTCAACCTCTCCCTGTCTGAGTCTGTAATACCAACATGTTTCAAGCAGACCACCATAGTGCCTGTGCCCAAGAATACTAAGGTAACCTGCTTAAATGACTACCGATCCGTAGCACTCACGTCTGTAGACATGAAGTGCTTCGAAAGGCTGGTCATGGCTCACATCAACACCATAGACCCACTCCAATTCGCATACCGCCCCAACAGATCCACAGATGATTCAATCTCTATTGCACTCCACACTGCCCTTTCCCACCTGGACAAAAGGAACACCTATGTGAAAATGCTATTCATTGACTACAGCTCAGCGTTCAACACCATAGTGGTCTCAAAGCTCTTCAATAAGCTAAGGACCCTGGGACCAAACATCTCCCTTTGCAACTGAATCCTGCACTTCCTGTCGGGCCGCCCCCAGGTGGTAAGGGTAGGTAACAACACATTAGCAATGCTGATCCTCAACACAGGGGCCCTTCAAGGGTGTGTGCTCAGTCCCCTCCTGTATTCCCTGTTCACTCATGACTACACGGCCAGGCACGACTCCTACACCATCATTAAGTTTGCCGATGACACAAGAGTGGTAGGTTTGATCACCGACAAAGACGAGACAGCCTATAGTGAGGAGTTCAGAGACCTGGCCATGTGGTGCCATGACAACAACCTCTCCCTCAAGGTGATCAAGACAAAGGAGCTGATTGTGGACTACAGGAAAAAGAGGACCGAGCACGCCCCCAATCTCATTGACCTGGCTGCAGTGGATGCAGGTTGAGAGCTTCAAGTTCCTTGGTGTCCACATCACCAACAAACTAACATGGTCCAAGCACACTAAGACAATCGTGAGGAGGGCATGGGTCCTCAGATCCTCAAAAGGTTCTACAGCTGCACCATCGAGAGCATCCTGACTGGTTGCATCACCGCCTGGTATGGTATGGGAACTGCTCGGCATCTGACCGTAAGGCGCTACAGAGGGTAGTGCGAATGGCCCTGCACATCACTGGGGCCAAGCTTCCTGCCATCCAGGCAGGAAAGAAGCAAGAAGAACAGATGGCAGTGGGAGTTTACTTGCTCGCCTATGGATTCTCAGAAGGCTGCCCGATCTGCGTCCCCTTTCCCTGCGTCTTTTCGTCATGCAAAAGGCATGGATCTGGGCCTGTTCCCAGAAAGCAGGATATCGTTCTTGTCGGACTCGTTAAAGGAAAAAGTTTATTCCAGTCCGCGGTGAGTAATCGCTGTTCTCATGTCCAGAAGTTATTTTTGGTCATAAGAGACAGTAGCAGCAACATATGTACACATGTATTGTGTACATTATGTACACAATAAGTTACAAAATAAGTTACACAAAATGCCAAAAAACAAACAAAATAGCACTATTAGTTGGGAGAATGTAAAACTTCAGTCATGTTCCTCGGCGCCATCTTGATCACTGCCTGGTATGGCAACTGTTCGGCCTCTGACCGCAAAGCACTACAGAGGGTAGTGCAAACGGCTCAGTACATCACTGGGGCCAAGCTTCCTGCCATACAGGACCTCTATACCAGGCGTGTCAGAGGAAGGCCCTAAAAATTGTCAAAGACTCCAGCCACCCTGGTCATAGACACCAAGTCTAGGTCGAAGAGGCTTCTAAACAGCTTCTACCCTCAAGCCATAAGACTCCTGAACATCTAGTCAAATGGCTACCCAGACTACTTGGATTGCCCCTCCCCGTCTTTTACACCGCTGCTACTCTCTGTGGTTATCATCTGTGCATAGTCACTTTAATAACTCTACCTATATGTACATATTACCTCAACTAACCGGTCCCCCTGCACATTGACTCTGTACCGGTACCCCCTGTATATAGTATCGCTATTGTTATTTTGTTATTATTTGTTAATTACTTGTTACTTTTACTTCATTCCATTTGGAGTGTTACAGCTGAAGGCACACTCCTCTCTTCTTCATACGTTGGTCAGTGACCGTTAGAAGAGCCCAGTGTAAAGGACAGAGAAGCGCTGAGTGTCTTCTTATTTATCTTTTTTAGCCCTTTTTCTCCCCAATTCTGTGGTATCCAATTAGTATTTACAGTCTTGTCCCATCGCTGCAACTCCCGTACGGACTCGGGAGAGGCGAAGGTCGAGAGCCATGCGTCCCCTGAAACACGACCTTGCCAAGCCACACTGCTCTCTTCACCTGGAAGCCACCCGCACCAATGTGTCGGAGGAAACACCGTACACCTGGCGACCGAAGTCAGCGTGCATGCGCCTGGCCCGCCACAAGGAGTCGCTAGAGGGTGATAGGACAAGGACATCCCGGCCGGCCAAACCCTCCCCTAACCCGGACGATGCTGGGCCAATTGTGCACCACCTCATGGGTCTCCCGGTCGTGGCCGGCTGTGATACAGCCTGGGATCAAACCCTGGTCTGTAGTGACGCCTCAAGCACTGCAAAGCAGGGCCTTAGACCGCTGTGCCCCTCTGGAGGCCTATTATCTATCCTTTTTGACATGTTAAAATTTGCGCTGTCAGAGTTAATCAGTTAACTCAAGGTCACTTTTTGTAATTTTGGTTTGAAAGTGTTGAAACACTGAAAACGTCCAACATACATAATCTATATACTAACAACAACAATGTCAAAACAAGTTGACTTTGAGGTTAAAGAAAGTCTCTTTATCAATTTACCTGATTTTGATAATATTCCTTTAATGCTTTTTGTATAAATACATCTTAAATTACAGCTCAATTTGAGAAAATGATTAATTTGCGATTAATCCTGATCAATCACAGGAAATCCTGCGATGAACTGGATCAAATTTGTTTGACAGTCCTAGTTGACATTTAAATGTGAAAATGCTCATGTCAAAGTGTAGCGGGCATGAATCGGTCATGGTTGCTCATGGTCACATGATGAGGTAAGCCCCGCCTACGACTTCAAAATGAGTGCTGTCCCTTTTGGTCGAATGTATGGAAACCACATGTCTGACTCACATGTTTGCTGCACGTTCTTTTTTTTCATGTGTTTTTTTCTAAGGGTACCTACACAGAAGAACACAGGATCAAAATTCGGTCCCAGCACACGTCACATGATCTTTGGTAAACAAGGACTGTGATACACAGAACATGCCTGTCCCTATTTCACTTTAGGCCATGTTAAAAAAGATGATGACATGACATGTAATTTTCTTCTTACTTATTACACAGTGACTAGGCCAAAGTTAGTGAACATGAAATGATGTCCCTATCTTTTGGCTCGAGGTCTGGAAAAACCATCATATTGGCAACCAGTATCTTCCCAGTACCTTATAAATACACATCTCTGTACGAACCCCTCAGCGCCTGCTGCCTGGGCACCCTGGCCCTTCGCCACCTCCTCACTGTATGAAACTAAAACATCACCTCTTCCTGCAACAGAAAAAAGACGGCAGCAAAGATCCAATTTAAATATTTTCAGAGTAATTATCAGATGGCAATCACGGACACAAGGGCATATAAAAGCAAGACAAACACAGTTTCCTTTTTCTCGTTGCCTGACCGCTGCCTGCCCGCTGCCTCCAAGGCTGTCACATGACACCCATCCTGATAGATGACTTGGCATTTGCAAAGCAAATGGGCCGTGCTGCATCCAAGACAATGTGACTTGGTGTCCTTACTTATGCAAAGGCCCTCCCAGAGGCCAGTGCAGTCCAGTAAGACCACAGACAGCAGCATGCACCAGGGAAAGGTGTCCACTGACTCACACGGAAGGCTAGCTAGGGGACCTTTCCTTTCCGTCAGCCTTTCGGTTTCACCAGTGAGAAGTGAGATGGATTTGGCTGACCAACATATAGGCTAAAGACTAGCATGTGTCTGGCGACCTAGAAGACAAACAGACACTTGTTTAGTATGTGGAGTTGTTGAGTTTCTGTTATGCTTCTCAGATACGGTACCTTCAGAAAGTATTCAGACCCCTTGACTTTTCCCACATTTTGTTACGTTACAGCCTCAATCTAAAATTGATTTTAAAAAATTATACATCTGCAATCTACACACAATACCCCATAATGACGAAGCGAAAACAGTTTTTTTGAAGTTTTAAAAATGTATAAAAAAACATTTAAAAAATAATTATTTACATAAGTATTCAGACCCTTTGCTATGATACTCGAAATTGAGCTCAGGTGCATGCTGTTTCCATTGATCATCTTTGAGATCCTTCTACAACTTTCTACAACTCCAGATGTGGTAAATTCAATTGATTGGACATGATTTGGAAAGGCACACACCTGTCTATATAAGGTCCCACAGTTGACAGCACATGTCAGAGCAAAAACTAAGCCATGAGGTTGAAGGAAGAGCTCCGATACAGGATTGTGTTGAGGCACAGATCTGGGGAATGGTACCATAACATTTCTGCAGCTTTGAAGGTCCCCAAGAACACAGTGGCCTCCATCATTCTTAAATGGAAGAAGTTTGGAACCACCAAGACTCTTCCTAGAGCTGGCCGCCCGATCAAACTGAGCAATCGGGGAAGAAGGGCCTTGGTCAGGGAGGTGACCAAGAACCCGATGGTCAGAGTTCCTCTGTGGAGATGGGTGAACCTTCCAGAACAACAACCATCTCTGCACCCCTCACCAATCAGGCCTTTATGTTAGAGTGGCCAGACAGAAGCCACTCCTCAGTAAAAGGCACATGACAGCCCGCTTGGAGTTGCCAAAAGGCACTTAAAGACTCTCAGACCATGAGAAACAAGATTCTCTGGTCTGATGAAACCGAGATTTAACTCTTTGGCCTGAATGCCAAGCGTCACGTCTGGAGGAAACCTGGCACCATCCCTACGGGGAAGCATGGTGATGGCAGCATCATGCTGTGGGGATGTTTTTCAGCGGTAGGGACTGGGAGACTAGTCAGGATTGAGGCAAAGATGAACGAAGCAAAGTACAGCAAGATCCTTGAAGAAAACCTGCTTCAGAGCGCTCAGGACTGGGGCGAAGGTTCACATTCCAACAGGACAACGACCCTAAGCACACAGCCAAGACTATGCAGGAGTGGCTTCAAGACAAGTTTCTGAATGTCCTTGAGTGGCCCAGCCAGAGCCCGGACTTGAATCCGATCGAAAATCTGAAAATAGCTGGTGCAGCTACACTCCCCATCCAACCTGATAGAGTTTGAGAGGATCTGCAGAGAATAATGGGAGAAACTCCCCAAATACAGGTGTGCTAAGCTTGTAGCGTCATACCCAAGAAGACTCAAGGCTGTAATCGCTGCCAAAGGTGCTTCAACAAAGTACTGAGTAATGGGTCTGAATTATTTGAATAAATTTGCAAAAATGTATAAAAACCTGTTTTTAATTTGTCATTATGCAGTATTGTGTATAAATCATTTTTGGGAATAGGCTGTAAGGTAACACAATGTGGAAAATGTCAAGGGGTCTGAATACTTTCCGAATGCACTGTACTCTACATCAGTGAAGCTGTAGTATTGTATGCTGCACTGAGGATACTTGCATTAAATAACAATAATGCAATGAAGCACATATTCCGGTACATTAGCTGTTTCTTCAAATATCTTTTCTCTATCCATGAATGATTCTTGAAAAGGGAACGAGAATGGAAACATATGGTTGTTGTGGATCTGTGGTTTCAAGCATGTAGACTGTCAGAGTAAGAAAGGCCGTTATTTACAATGCAGAACATTTACAGTGTCTTCTGCTTCTTTCTCAGTGAATTTGTGCATCGTTGGCGTACTGTAAAAGGGAAACTATCATAGTCCCAGATCTGGTTGTGCTGTACAGTATAGTCTACTTCAATGGTCGTTGAGTTAGCGGTACAACACAATCAGATCTGAGAGCAGACTCCAACGCTCCAGGCCTACTGTAGTGTTGTGTCGTGACTATCACTCACCACTCCAACGGGGAAGGCCAGCACAGCCATCATCCAGTCCCTCAGGCCAATGAGCTTCCTAAGCTGCCTGTCTTGCTCCTGGTTCTCACTGCCCTTGGTCAGCAGTCTGGACAGGTCTGTCAGCACACACACGCCAAAGAAAACTGCCTGGATCACCTAGAGCAGGGAAGGCGAGGACAAAACGATGTGTTCTTAGAGATAAGAGCAGCCACAACAGATTACACAATAGTTAGACATTATCATGTCACTCTTTCTAAGCAGAATAGCTGATCCAGGAGTTGTGTCACGGGACAAAGAATTTTACAACACAATTTAAATCCGGAGAGGTGAACAGGAGATTATTTTGGGTCACAAAATCAGTAGAGTTCGTCATCTCTCAAGAGGACAGTAGCATTAAATATTAATATCACATTATATTCATGGGAAGCATATGAATCCCAAAAAGCATATCTATAAAACATTCATATGTATATCAAAAAGGAGTTCATTGAGGTGTCCTCTAAAACGCAACGCATATTTTGCCATACATACATTTAAATAAAATACATATTTTATATAGCAATAAAAATAATTATATAACAACCGAACAATTGCATAAACCTCTTACTTTCGATGTCTATCCCCTTAAACTAGCATATGTCATTTTATGTGGGTCTATAAGCAGTCTGTGGCAGCGGTGGGGATTATTTTTGCATGAAATTAAGAGCTAGAGAACATAACAGGGTGTCTTTATCGCCACAGCAAAAACCCAACAGACTGGAAAGTGTGACTTTCATTCTCATTTAATTCAATGTTTCATTTCGGATTCCAGGGACCAGCATTATCTTTTCGGTCCAAAAATTGCGTTGCAGAACTTGGTTCTAGGACAGGGTAGTGCCCAGCAACAGCATCAGTGTGACACCTAGCTAACACACAAGACAGCTGTTTCATTTCTCAGGCGTTTTCGCAGCCTTTATATCTTTGACTTCGTTTTTTTGCCTTTGTAAGCAGCAGGTTTAGCCTGAGGCTATGCAAAAAACGAATGCCTTCCAGGTTCTTTTTCACTTATCTCAAATGCATGGGGTTTGGAAAACAGAGCTCTCACAGGGAATGAATGCCAAAATCTAAGCATAAAACCCTTTAATATTTCTACAGGCTCTTTCCCTGCCCTGTATTGCAGGCACTTAGGAGCAACTACAATCATTCCTGGACTGGAGCTCAGGTTATAAAGTGTTGCTCCACACAACTCAAATGTCTGCAGCTGGGAGAGTGGAGCACAGAGGGAGTCTGGGAAGGAGAATATGGAAGCTGCATGAACAAGAGAGATACAGAACCAGTTTAGAAGTTTAACAGCTATAGGAGTGATGATGTACATACTACAGCATAATGTAATTACAAGACAGACCATATCCAACATGTATTGCCCTATATAGACTAATGGGAAGCAATGTAATGTCTAGGAACCTAATTACCTCCACAGTTAGCAAAGGCTGACAAGAGAGTAGAGTAATGCATCATGTCTTACTTAGCAAAGACATTAGGCACTGTCCTACACTCCCCCTAGCCCTCTTTACATGTGCTGTGTAGTGTGCTGGCCAGGTGCAGAGAGGGCCTTAATAAGTACTGGGTGGTCTAGGGAAGGGGACAGTATGTAAAGCCAGACATAATATCTCTCTGTCCACACCTGCCCCCTCTGGGCATCACCTGACACTCTGTGGCAGAGAGGATCTGCACTCTGGCACTACAGCTATGCCACTTATATAATGTGTGTGTGTGTGTGTGTGTGTGTGTGTGTGTGTGTGTGTGTCTGACATAAAACAGATGACACATGCTCTATATGGTCACTTATTTGGCTTAAAGGCTCTGTGCAGCTGTCTTTATCACACAATCAAATAATTTTCTGTGTAACAATTAAGTACCTTACTGTAATAGTTTTTCAATAAAATCGTCAAAAAGAAAGAGTTTTGCCTAGGGGCATTATAACCTGAAAACTAGCTGTTATTGGCTGAGAGGTTTGGAACGCTCTTTGTTATTTTACCTTGTTATTTTAGCTTGTATACTGTTGTTTAGGGCAGCTCTCATTGTTTAATTTTACTGTGAAGCCCCTAGTCCTGCTCAACATGCCTCAGATAGCCCCCTTGTCCCACCCCCCACACATGCGGAGACCGCACCTAGCATAACTGGCGCCTCCAGAGATGCAACCTCTCTCATTGTCACTCAATGCCTAGGTTTACCCCCACTGTACTCGCACCCTACCATACCCTTGTCTGTACACTATGCCCTGAATCTATCCTACCACACCCAGAAATCTGCTCCTTTTATTCTCTGTTCCGAACGCACTAGACGACCAGTTCTTATAGCCTTTAGCCGTACCCTCATCCTACTCCTCCTCTGTTCCTCTGGTGATGTAGAGGTTAACCCAGGCCCTGTGTGTCTCCAAGAGGTCTCATTTGTTGACTTCTGCAACCGTAAAAGCCTTTGATTCATGCATGTTAACATCACAAGCCTCCTCCCTAAGTTTGCTTTATTCACTGCTTTAGCACACTTCGCCAACCCTGATGTCCTAGCCGTGTCTGAATCCTGGTTTAGGAAGGCTACCAACAATTCTGAAATGTCCATCCCCAATTACAACATTTTCCATCAAGACATAACTGCTAAAGGGGGCAGAATTGTTATCTACTGTAGAGATAGACTGTAGCGTTCTGTCATACTATCCAGGTCTATGCCAAAACAGTTTGAGCTTCTACTTTTAAAGATCCATCTCTCCAGAAATAAGTCCCTCACTGTTGACGCTTGTTATAGACCCCCCTCAGCTCCCAGCTGTGCCCTGGACACCATATGTGAATTGATTGCCCCCCATCTATTGTCAGAGTTCGCACTGCTAGGTGACCTAAATTGGGATATGCTTAACACCCCGGCTGTCCTACAATCTAAGCTAGATGCCCTCAATTTCACACAAATTATCAAGGAACCTACCAGGTACAATCCCAAATCTGTAAACATGGGCACCCTCAGATATAATCCTGACCAATTTGCACTCTAAATACACCTCTGCTGTTTTCAACCAGGAACTCAGCGATCACTGCCTCATTGCCTGCGTCCGTTATGGGTCCGCTGTCAAACGACCACCCCTCATCACTGTCAAACGCTCCCTAAAACACTTCTGCGAGCAGGCCTTTCTAATCAACCTGGCCCGGGTATCCTGGAAGGATATTAACCTCATCCCATCAGTAGAGGATGCCTGTTTGTTCTTTAAAAGTGCTTTCCTCAACATCTTAAATAAGCATGCCCCTTTCAAAAAATGTAGAACTAAGAACAGATATAGCCCTTGGCTCACTCCAGACTTGACTGCCCTTGACCAGCACAAAAACACCCTATGGCGTACTGCACTAGCATTGAATAGTCCCCGCGATATGCAACTTTCAGTGAAGTCAGGAACCAATACACACACTCAGTTAGGAAAGCAAAGGCTAGCTTTTTCAAACAGAAATTTGCATGTTGCAGCACTAATTGCCAAAAGTTTTGGGACACTGTAAAGTCCATGGAGTATAAGAGTACCTCCTCCCAACTGCACACTGCACTGAGACCAGGCAAAACTGTCACCACTGATAAATCCACGATAATCTAGAATTTCAATGAGCATTCCTCTACGGATGGCCATGCTTTCCACCAGGCTACCCCAACCCCGGCCAACAGCTCTGCACCACCAGCAGCAACTGGCCCAAGCCCCCCCCCCACTTCTCCTTCACCCAGATCCAGACAGCTGGTGTTCTGAAAGAGCTGCAAAATCTGGATCCCTACAAATCAGCTGGGCTAGACAATCTGGACCCTCTTTTCCTAAAATTATCCGCTGCCATTGTTGCAACCCCTATTACTAGTCTGTTCAACCTCTCTTTCATATCATCTGAGATTCCTAAAGATTGGAAAGCGGCCGCTGTCATCCCCCTCTTCAAAGGGGAAGACACTCTAGACACAAACTGTTACAGACCCATATCCATCCTGCCCTGCCTTTCTAAAGTCTTCAAAAACCAAGTGAACAAACAGATCACCGACCATTTCGAATCGCGACCAGTTTGACTCTTTTCTCTGTATATATCAATGATGTCGCTCTTGCTGCGGGTGATTCTCTGATCCACCTCTATGCAGATGACACCATTCTGTATACGTCTGGCCCTTCTTTGGACACTGTGTTAACAAACCTCCAAACGAGCTTCAAAGCCATACAACACTCCTTCCATGGCCTCCAACTGCTCTTAAATGCTATTAAAACTAAATGCATGCTCTTCAACCGATCGCTGCACGCACCCGCACACCCGACTAGCATCACTACTCTGGACTGTTCTGACTTAGAATATGTGGACAACTACAAATACCTAGGTGTCTGGCTAGACTGTAAGCTCTCCTTCCAGACTCACATTAAGCATCTCCAATCCAAAGTTAAATCTAGAATCGGCTTCCTATTTTTGCAAACAAAGCCTCCTTCACTCATGCTGCCAAACATACCCTCGTAAAATTTACTATCCTACCGATCCTTGACTTCGGCGATGTCATTTACAAAATAGCCTCCAACACTCTACTCAGCAAATTGGATGCAGTCTATCACAGTGCCATCCGTTTTGTAACCAAAGAACCATATACTACATGTATGCTCTCGTTGGCTGGTCCTTGCTACATATTCGTCGACAAACCCACTGGCTCCAGGTCATCTATAAGTCTTTGCTAGGTACACTGGTCACCATAGTAACACCCAACCATAGCACACGCTCCGTCCGGTATATTTCACTGGTCATTCCCAAAGCCAACACCTTCAACACCGCCTTTCCCTCCAGTTCACTGAAGTTTTAGACTTATATCTCCCTCACTAACTTTAAGCGTCAGCTGTCAGAGCAGCTTACCGATCGCGGCTGCTGTACACAGTCCATCTGTAAATAGCCCATCCAACCAACTACCTACCTCATCCCCTCATTTTCTGCTCTTTTGCACACCGGTATTTCTACTTGCACATTCTCATCAGCACATGTATCACTCCAGTGTAAATTGCTAATTTGTAATTACTTTGCCACTATTGGCCAATTTATTGCCTTACCTCCTTACTTCATTTGCACACACCGTATACAATATTCTATTGTTATTGACTGTACTTTTGTTTATCCCATGTGTTTTGTCGCACTGCTTTGCTTTATTTTGGCCAGGTTGCAGTTGTAAACCTGAACTTGTTCTCAACTGGCCTACCTGGTAAGGTAGGTGAAATAAAAGGTGAAATAAAAAATATACATTTTGGCAAGTCAAAACTCTGCCCATGTAAAACCCGCTGATTAGAAGGTCCTGTGTAAATTGTATTTTCAAACAGCAACTATCTGGAAATAACTCTGATCACATTTATTCACACTTTCACAGTGTTTGTTTTTGAACAATATGATACAAAACACAGGAAAAACTCAATTGTTACTGCATTGGGCCTTTAAAACTGATTAATTTAACTAACAACTTGGAAGTGAGAGAACATTTTAAACCAAAAGTATGACTCAGTTTCATAATCTGTCTGCTAGGTGCCTCAGTTTTTATCCGAAGAGGCACTATGCTAAACCACAACAAAACTTTTCAGATCATATGACTTGACTCCAAGCACAGGGGTTAGACGTTTTGTTCTGCCTATTGATTCATGTGGACAAAGGCCAGATCTCACTGGTGGTATCAACCCACTGGACAGCCCTGTGTTCTGCTCCTCATGTATCCCCGATGGAAACCCACATCTGAACTCCACACTCAATAATGAATGACTGAGACCCAATGAAAACATATCTACAGGCTAAAATCACAGCTAGGCAGCCAAGGTCCTAAACCAAGTGAAGTGTAACAGAATTAGTGTAGACAGACAGAGGCGTGGAGGTTAGGCCTGGCTACCGTGGCTGGTTTCTAGTTTTCCACTAGACTTCTATCCCATTCGCCCTGAGTAAGGTCTGATTCTAAAGCCTGCGAGCGAGTGGCATCTTTTGCTGTGATAATATTTCTTTGTTGTCTGTTCTAATAATAACTGCTTCATATAGCAACACTTAATCATGATGATGACGTATAGAATAAAACGAAACCAGTTATTCAAAAGGCCTAGCTGTTTCATGTCAAACTCAATCCATATCAACCTCACATCGTGTTACCTTCATTACTTGTGCCCCTATTTGTGTGAGCTAAAACAGAGCAAACTACCCACTACCAGTGTCCCACTGGGCAAAAAAACTGGTTGAATCAATGTTGTTTTCACGTCATTTCAAAATAATACAATCAATATGATGAGGTTGAATAAACACAGAAAACTGTTTGGATTTGCGAAGAATCATCAAAGTAAGGGAAACGTTATTTTCTTCACCCAACTTTTAACCTAAATCCAATGACATGGTGACACTTTCTATTGATTTCATGTTGAATACAGATTAGTTTACAAATCAACCAAATGTAAATCAAAACTAGATGTTGAACTGAAATCTGTTCACAGTGGGGTGTGAGTAGCAGTGGTGTAAAGTACTTAAGTAAAAATACTTTAAAGTACTACTTAAATAGTTTTTTGGGGTATCTGTACTTTACTTTACTATTTATATTTTTGACAACTTTTACTTTTACTTCACTACATTCCTAAAGAAAATGATGTACTTTTTACTCCATACATTTTCCCTGACACCCAAAAGTACTCGTTACATTTGGAATGCTTAGCAGGACAGGAAAATGGTCCTTTCACCCACTTATCAAGAGAACATCCCTGGTCATCCCTACTGCCTCTGATCTGGCGGACTCACTAAACACACATGCTTCGTTTGTAAATGATGTCTGAGTGTTGGAGTGTGCCCCTGGCTATCCATAAATCACAAAAACAAGAAAATGGTGATGTCTGGTTTGCTTAATATAAGGAATTTTTAATTATTCATACTTTTACTTTTGACACTTAAGTATATTTTAGCAATTACATTTACTTTTGATGCTTAAGTATATTTAAAACCAAATACTTTTAGAATTTTACTCAAGTAGTATTTTACTGGGTGACTTTCACTTTTACTTGAGTCATTTTCTATTAAAGTATCTTTACTTTTACTCAAGTATAATAATTGGGTACTTTTTCCACCACTGGGGAGTAGCTACACGCTTTGATTCCTGAGAAAAATAAAACTAATAAGCAGAAGAATGAGAGAATCCGTCATAAGTAGTAGGACATTGCACATTTTCATTACAGTAAATTGGGAGCTAAATCTAAGTACTATTCCTGGGGTTGGCATATTCACGTCACATTGGCGTTTTTATCATCACGGCAGTAATTCATCATGACTAAAGACAGAATCATGACTAAATAGTAAACACACACATGCACAAACATGCGCATGCACGCGCGACACACAAACTTTGTTGTCAGGATTTATATGATCGGCTTAAACTAGATGTTGTAATGCACAATAACAAAACATGTTTATTGCTGTTATTGCATTTAGCGCCATTGCCATAAAAATAGTAGTAAAATGGCTCAGCAGTGGGCTTCTAATGTGGAAAACATGAGTCATCTGTTGAAAAACTGACAGAACATCAGGATCTAAATATATATGTGTGTGTGTGTGTGTGTGTGCGTGCGTGTGCGTGTACATATACTTATAGAGTAAGCAAAATGTGAAAATGTATTTCAGAAAACAAGAGTGCAACTATTCCTAGAAAAAAGAAGAGCAAATCACAGACAGTGAGATAAAGAAAACATCCTGGGTGTTTTCATAGAAGGTTTTTTACTATCCAAACAACGTTCTCTTAAAATAAAGGCTGTGTGATCTAACAGGGGAATCATTTGAGCTCGGGATGTCGTTATCCTAATCACATCATCTCGGGTACCCACGGGCCACGGATGGTTCCTTAATAATTGTGATTCATGTGATTCCAATGTTGCAACAAAAAAAGGCAACTGACTTGCGCGCATCAGCAGCCGAGAAGAGGGGGAGCCTTTTTAGTGGGTGTGAGCTTTTAATGACCGTAACACTTGCCCAAAAAATTGAGGAGTCTGTACAGCGCTGGAAGAAACAAAACATATTGTAGCTGACAGCCTAATAACACAGCAGGCCCGTTTCGCAACTGAGGGTGGGCGGTATCAACAACTGGAGGTAGGACACTGACTGTAGCATATCATACCATGACGTGCTAGCATTTCTGAATGACCAGGCTTCGGTCTAGAGAACAATATTACACTTACCAGGTCTATGAATGTTAAAAACTTCCAGCTCCCGCCATATGTTTGATGCGCGGGCATGTCAATTGCTTTATAATTGCAGAGGATGGAGAAATAGGACAGGAGAATGGCTACCCTTAGCACCTGAGATGGGATGAGCGCCATGTTTTTTCTCCGTGTCCTTGTCTCGTCTCCTGCTATATCCTCCTGTCAGATTGATGCTGCGGGTCTCGCACAGTGCAGGGGGGTCGTTGCCTCGGAGAAGGGAATCAGACAGAGGAGGTTGCGTACGAGATGTGAACGTGAGGAAAGGGATGAGGAGGAGGGGTGTTGCCATAGAAACAGAACGCAGCCTCTCCAAGACGAGGAGGAGCAGACCACTATGTGATGCTCTGCATACATACAGAGGCTCCTTCAATGATGTCTTTATAGTCTGGTCAATGGTTTTGGCTAGTCTAGTGTAACGGATGTGAAACGGCTAGCTTAGTTAGCGGTGGGGAGCACTGAATAGCCTTTCAATCGGTGACGTCACTTGCTCTGAGACCTTGAAGTAGTGGTTCCCCTTGCTCTGCAAGGGCCGCGGCTTTTGTGGAGCGATGGGTAACGATGCTTCGTGGGTGACTGTTGTTGATGTGTGCAGAGGGTCCCAGGTTCGCGTCCGGGTATGGGCGAGGGGACGGTCTAAACTGTTACACTAGTATAATAGTGGAATAATGCTAATGTATTCACATTGCATCTTTGCACATGCATATAGTTCAAATGTGCTCAACAATTTATTGTAACTAAATATTTTTCACTTGGGTGCTTTTAAACAATAAAAAATGGCAACACAAAATTAACATTGTGTTCTAACACAAGACTCGACTGCTTGTCCCTCCAATTGAATAAAAAAACACTGTCTTCCTTCTGACATACTTACATTCTGTTTCAGGATAGAGGCAGTTACAGAGGTTTGTTGCTCCAGCCGAGACTTTCTGATATGTTATAATTAACTGCCTTTGGCAGGTAGCTTACTATTACTAGAAGCGTTTTACAACTCTACAATGGTCTCTAGGACACAAGGCCAACTGATGGTGCTTAGATTATATCTGTTTACTACTTTATTGGCAGTCTTCAGGATCCCAAGGCTGTTATAAATTAGATATTGTGTTATTAATTCCGTCACTGGGTTTTCATATTTTATTGATCCCGTAAAAGTACAGTACTTTAACCAAAGCAAAGCACCACTAGGGGACTGAGGGCATGACCAGAAGAACATCAAAGTGTTGCGTGACTCTTCAGAGCTAAGAGAATAGGCCTGGGAAATAAGAGGGCATCAAGCGCATCAGATCAGACACCATTCCGGAACAGAAAAACACCTAGGTTTTTCCCACTGACACATTGACTGCTTCACACAGTATTACCGTAATCTATAATTGCCAGCTCCAGTCTCAAAGCTTTTTGAGAGATGTCAGGCAGCGGCAGACTAACTCTCCCCCCTGTTAAAATCAGTATTAAGTTACGATAAGGCAGCTACAGAGGTTTATTCTATAAAAATCCCTCGCTAGAGACAGACAAATGGTTTCCAATCCCAGCTATTAAGAGGATAGAGAACTGGGGATTACAGCTTCTGGCCTCGGTCCCCCCCAAAGTCAGCACAAGATTGGAAGGCTGACTTGGGCAGGCAGGCAGAGATGGTATGGATGGATGGCCTATCCTGGTATAACCCTGGTGAGATGCTTTGTGGGTCTGAATATGAGTCCTGCCTCATTCGGTAACACAAAAGCTCCCAACTACCATAAATGCATAATTTCGACATTTTGGATCTAATACACTGAGTTACTAAAACATTCTGTCAGGAACATTCACTTCATGTAGAGTGCAGAAAACTCAATTGTTCTGCAAGTGTTCTTGGCCTGCTGCAGAGTTGCAGGGGTCTGCTGGAGTGCATGCGCTGGCTTTTGACGGTTTGTGGTTAGCCGTGGGGTGTTTGCTTGAGAGTTTCCAGTGTCACCGCCTGCTTTAAAGTAGAGGAGCTGATTCGCAGCTAGCTATTGCACACTCATCCAGTTTGCTCTGCACTCTCAGTGCACTCGGTGGATACAGCCGAAATCGTCCCTCTTCTCACTGGGATGTATTGGCTAGCGAGAGGCTTCTGTGCTGGGTGAACACAGCATGGGCTCCGTCTCATGTTTGGATATGATCTAGGAGTATAACCATTGGCATGTTAAAGCAGTGGAACAGTTTTGAGTATTGTTTTATGGCGGGCCTATAAAGGCCAGTAGTTGTGGGTTTAGCACTCCAGACTCTGTCTATCACATCCACATACCGTGGCCTTTCTTTCTCTGTTCTTCCTCTTTGAATATGTCGTTCATTCTATGTTGACTGTAGATACCCAACACACTACAAGAACCAGACTGGGATTACGCCATAGATGTTGTGCAGCCTAAATGTGGCTGTCACAAATTCCCATCAGGTTAACTAGGGAATTTCAGTCCTTAATCCACTCGACATCTGTCCTCATCCAAGCATCCGTCTTTAATGACTCCCCCTCGCCTCAGATAAATCTCCACAAACAACACACGAGAGGATGTCCATCTCATCCAAGTCATCTTTCATTATCCCCCACTAGCTGAGCTGTGTAGGAAAGGTCGGGCTAATCCTCTGGCAGCCAGGGCAAGGCTGTGTCTTGACTGGCGCTACACAGGACATAAACCCTCACTCACCTCTCCTCTCCTCACCTTTCGCTATGGCCCCATAGATTTCAATACAGCATGCAAGTGACTTAGCTCTCTCTCTCTCTTTCTCTGTGTGAGCTGGCTGGCTGGCTAGCTAGCTGGCACATCATGTCAAGGGCCTAAAAATAGGCCTCCAAGCCTCATTAAGGCCCTAAGTTTGTTTGCCTCGGTATAATGCCCATGCACAAACGCTGGCATCCATTGGCCCGGGTGTTTGTGTCTGTTTGCAAACATCAAAGTCTGGCCAATCAATCTAATGAGGAGAACGAGGACACACATCTGTTCTCTCGTGCCTGTCTTTTACCTCCATCCCAATTTTTGTAATTAGAGGTCCCCATGGTAAACCACTGCTTTAATCCAGATTGGTAATGATAAATAAATATTTATTTATCTATTTAGTCGGGGGCAAATACATCCAGCTTTAAACAGGGTTGGTTTACATAATAACACCCCCCCCCCCCCCACCCCCAGACAGTTTGATGAGGAAACATGGCCGATAAATGAGTCCTTTAAGTGTAGTGGCTATAGCCCAGCCCAATGTGGAACATCTTCCATGTGCATACGCTGCACGCTTGGTTGGTTTATTACTGCGTTACAATCCTGAAGGAGGGTGAGTGTTTTTCGATTTTGAAACGGATGATGGTTTTTATGGTTTTAGCCTTTGACTTTGATCATGGCTTTCATGTTTGTCTGTATTTTGCACCCAAGTGAAATTAGTATCACTAACCTTGTGGGGGGTAGGATTAGTGATAAAGAGCACTGCCAAGGGTCTCCCTGCCTGCCTCATGTGTTCTGATTAGAATGGATCATTTGATGAGATAAAGATGTCATGAGACGCACGGCAGAGCAGAACGCTAATTGTCCCCAAGACTCTGACTGGCCTGAATGGGAGTGTTGCATGTTGCACCTACTTCTGTCTGCTTTCAGCATCATCCTGATGACAGTGTTTAAAGGATGTCGTTTCTGAATAAAGCTCACAGTATCATATTCCTGGACCCATGGCCATGCCAAAATGTCCACGTTTAGTTGATTTCTTTATAGGCTGACACCAGAGGAGAGGGGCCTCAGCCATGCACCTGTTGTGAGGAACGGAGCGAGGCATTGACAGAGGAGCGTGTCTATACCCTTGGATTTTGATGGAGAGGTGTGAAAAGGCCGGAGGCTGCCAATAGGAAGGTAAACACGTGTGTTTGTGCAGGAGAATGGCTGATTACGCAAGAGCGCCACAAAAAGAAAGTGTAGCTTGCACAAACACCAGGCTGTAAAAGCTTCAGAGACAAACAAAGGTGGCACGGAATGGGCCACAAAGGGACACTGACAGGTGAGGGTTGAATGGAAATAGCATTCTCATAACCTGCCTGTTACATCAAACCTTCTGTGGTGTCTGTATAAGGACAGAACCTTATCTTTTACCTAGCGGAGCTGGACTGTGCTGGCTCTCTGTCTGTTCAATTACTGGGCTACTAGTATGGCCTCTCCTTATTATTTACACAACAAAGTTCCTAATAAAACGGGGATTTGTCCAAATGGAAAGAGCAATCACTTTGTGGAAAATATTATTCACAGCGACCGGGTGATATTAATATAGAAAATATGTATTTTGTCGGTCAGGGCTATCCCTCCACAGCCACAGTAGGACATTACAGCCCATTTACCAATCCCATCTGGATAATAAACAGAGAGATCTCATTAGCTAAAAGTATACTGGCCGCTGTTGCCGGTTATGAGCTGCCGTTCTTGCCATCAGGAAGGGTCGTCTGCAGTGCACACAATTTTACTACGCATAGATTAAAACAATTTCATTTGTCCAGCTCCTGCCTGAGCTCAGGGAAAATATATGACTGTGCTGAAAGGTATAGAGATTAAACTGGCATGTCACTGTGTCTCAGCTATATGCCAGCAAGCTTAATCACCACCTGTAAAACATCTCAGCCTGGAATTGGTTCTGCTCAGTCTGCAATTAACATTGTCTTTGGAAGTGACTTTAAAGCCTTGCAGTATCATGCTTTACATGCTCACTGAGAGGATTGCAACGATGGGTGCCATGTTCAATTATTTTGTCTAGACTAAATCACGTAAATGATCTAAGAGGGTCCTATTGCCTAGACTGTTCTGATTTCACAGCAGCCACGTTGAAGCTTGTGTATCATGTGAGAAGAGATCAGCTTGTTTAAACCAGATATGAGAAAATGTCATATTCACACTGTTGAATATTACAGATAGACCGATACCTGTAGATCTGAAGGGGATTTATCACAGTGTAGTGGCAGACTAGAATAAACACTATGTAGAATAAACTCTTAGAATAAACTCTATGTATTGTAGATGAAGGTTAAACAATCCTAAATGGAAGGGATGGGAACTCCGGCATGGGACTATGTGACAGGAAAGAGAAATCATAACGGGATCAGTGGCTGTGTCCTGTAATTTGGAGAATATGTTGACCCGGCTGATCCCAGGCAAGCAGAACAAGCTGCCAAGTCCTGGGTGGAAAGCATCCCTCTGCCAGGCTGCTATGTATTACCACTTTCTGTCACTTTCTGTCAGTTTCCTACTTCAAACACAGCGCAGTCCCAGGAGTTTAAGAGGTGCTGGCAGTAGCCGGCTTTTTATCTCCCGAAATGTTCCACTGTGGGAAACTTTGCCTAGGCAACAAGAGCCCCAGTGTCCGGAGGTTGGAAATAAAAAAACAAGATCGACCCATTTCCGAGGAAGAGGGGGTACACTGGCTCCCAGAACAGGGGTGCGTGTCTCTGACCTCACAACCTTGATGGGTAAGTCAAAACATTCTCTCACTCACAAAAACTACAAGGAAATAATAGCCAAGAGCATATTTTGATTTATATATAGTTTGATTCTTGGAGCACTCGAACTTTAGTAAGTGAACAGAAGTGAACAGCTATCAACCTATCATCAATTGATGAGGTGATTATTTTATTTCTGACATTTTAAGTTGTATCAGGAGAAGTCAGATCAGGCATGCTGACACTGTTTGGGATTTCTCTAGTAACACAGACTGTCTGCTCTGTACCTACTTTGAACTTCAATCAACAGGAACTCTTAAGGTCAGAGACAGTATTCTAGTTTGACCACTAGGGGTCTTGGTTTACCTCTGTCTGGTAAAAGAGTGAAGACATTACAGTTACCTATCTGAGAGGCTTTCAACAGGCCTTTTATCGAATGTACGGCACGCTAAGTGTCATTTTTGATAACATTTTCCATTTGGTTTGCTATTTCGTGACTCAACACAATTATGCAACTGCCATTCAAACAATAGTGTTGACTAAACTGACAACTCTTGGTATGCAAAAGTGAAAATACTACCCCATTCAATAATAACAATTGAATTGAATTGAATATGTTTCATATGTGTTTGTCTATCCTATCAGTGAGAAGTGTTGTCCCTTTCTCAGGTATGTGTAAAGAAACCTGGGTTGTTTTATCATAGTCACCCATCAGCCTAGTGCAGTTTTTACTGACTGTTTTACAGCCTGGGAGCAAGAGATGAAAGCAGCTCTTCCTTGAGGATTCACCAGTGGCCACCAGTCATGCTGCGTTAGTGCCCTGCCTTATCACTCATACAAAATGACCTTTGTCATAGTGTAGCACATGTACAGTATATCCTTATGAGAGAGAGAGAGAGAGAGAGAGAGAGAGAGAGAGAGAGAGAGAGAGAGAGAGAGAGAGAGAGAGAGAGAGAGAGAGAGAGAGAGAGAGAGAGAGAGAGAGAGAGAGAGAGAGAGAGAGAGAGAGAGAGAGAGAGAGAGAGAGAGAGAGAGAGAGAGAGAGAGAGAGAGAGAGAGAGAGAGAGAGAGAGGTGAAGCGAAGCTGGGATTCCAGGGAATGTGTGACACAGCACTGAGTGTTAGAGCTAATCAGAGGAGCTGAACTTGCACAATAGCAGCAGATTATTGCTGGGTACAACTAGGTGTGGAGCCTGAGAGTGTGGTGCCCATGCCCAGTGAGTAAGCACTGACAATACATCAGCTGTCGAGACCTCATTGTTTCAGAGGCACTGGTTGCAGCCACTGGACATGTGCCTGAGGGCAAGAATGTTTGTGTGTGTGTGTGTGTGTGTGCGTGCGTGTGCATTGTTCTGAGGAACTTTATAATGCTTTCGATGATACTGCAGCAGGACAACAGGCATGGAAATGGTCTCCAGTGCCTCTGTGTGCTTCAGGAAGTGGCCTGTTTGACTGTGTACAATGTGTTGTGAATGTAGCGGACAGGCCTTCAATGGACATGCTGTGTTCTATCTAAGCCATTACACAGTGAAGAAGACATTCAAGGGGCTTGTCTCAGGATCAGTTACAAATTAGCTTAATGAGTAGGAGCTCGAAGTATGTAACAGTAAAGGCCATAGTATCATCATTTGTTGTGATTATGTATAATTAATATGCGGTTACAATTTAAAATATTTTAGACATTCATAATAAAATTAGTCACCGTGTTTTAACAAGTATCATCACCTGCTTGGTTCTTGGGCCATTACGTTTCAGTGACTAAGTCAGAGTACAAAAAACTTGATCTGTGGGAATACCCTCAGGGGTCCTTGGATGAATGTCAAAATATGAGACTCTTGCAGGTACTCGTACCAGCAGCTTTGACATCACCTTCTAGGAATACTGTACCAACGATGTTAGATAACCCAGAGGAAAGACACTGTTCTAACATGCCTTTTGTGGTCAAGAGGACAGGTTATTTCTCTTGGTGTTGTTTCACCAGAGATAGTTTAAAGGGGTTTAGTAGCAGTGCTGGTTAACGTATTTAAAATGTTAAGTTGGATAACGTTTAGCTTTTTTATGTGTCATGTATTTATGCATGTGAGTCATATTGACGTATAGGCACACTATCTCTTACTAGTCAGCCCTTGAGCAGTATGACAATATTACTCCTAGAAGACCAGCCATGATTTAAAGACAGTTTGTTTAGGGCCATGGGAGCTGATCTCCCTTGGGAATGGCTTTCTAAAGATTACAGAGAGGAGGTCTCCATGGGGAGTCCCAAGCCACAGCTGATATGATATGGCCATGAGCTACCAGAGACTGTAAGCCACTCTTGTTCTAGCTGATAATCCACTTAACTCTATATATGTACAACACACACACACACACACACACACACATCACACACACACACACACACACACACACACACACACACACACACACACACACACACACACACACACACACACACACACACACACAGTACCAGGGCCCAGGCCAAAGAAAGCATAGGCTGTATTAGACACACTCACTTTCATTGAGGAGTTGTGTTACCTCGCTCCTAAGGACTGGCTCATGTGTTTACCAAAAGAGGATGAGTTTACTGGATGTCTCATGATGGCTGTTGTGGTGGTCTGGTTATTTATAGACATTCACTCTTGCGATAATATCTAGAGTCAAATCAATAATTTTGTGTTTGAATAATTAGGGCTATCGAAATGACTGGAATACCCTATGTGAGGACTTTGGCCAGCAAGGCTATGTCCCTAATACCTACGTTACACTTACCTTTGTAACTACCCTGTGATTCTATTGGGTTTCAGCTTCAGATAATATAGGGTGAGCCTATTGTTGTTCTATTGATGCACATGCAGTCTAACATAGGCTACATAAGTAGCACCGGGTGTTATTCTGTTTTTATAATGCATGGTGACCATAGTCTCATGCAGATGAAACCATTAGCACCCATAGGCCTCTTCATTTCCCTTCACTTTGTCCTTTTGCTTTTGAACTACCAATGGACTGCCGTAGACTGTTGATAATGAATGGACTTTTCAATTTACTTGCCTAACACATTCTGTAATTGTTTAAGGGGTTCCTGAAGTATACAGCTCAAAGAGAAGCGTGTACTCTCATGTAGACAGTGGCGGATTTAGGTATAGCCGACCCAGCGCGGCATTTTCCCGGGGCGCCCGCACAAAAAAAAAGTGGAATGGTGACATTTACGTGACCGGTTTTCTATCGCGCATTTGCACGTCACGTCGATGATATAATGTCACTGTGTGGAACTGTGGGTCAATTAACCTTGTCGGAGTGGGAGCCCTGATTCTAGTTGGTGAGCTAGGCAGGCTACTGCCTGGGAAGGTCTCCCACTCAGAGGTATGAGATGGGGAGGGGGGCGGGGGTAGGTTGACCTCAGGTCTCCCCATTGGAAGCCCGAGGTAGGGGGAACAGGGGAATATATCAAATAGCTCACCTCTAACTTTGTACAGTACTAATGCAATTAGTCAAATCAGTCACACTACGAAATGCTACCAAATAAAACACAATTCATTCATAATACTGTGAATATATAGTTTCACAGACATATTGTTGATTTTTTTTCTGGTTTGCTGGAAATCGTTAAAAATAATATAAAACCAGTCTGCACACCACCAAGGTGAACTGGTTTAGTCTTGGCTCTTGGTTGACAGTGTTGGGGGAAGGGTAATGTATTGATGCTCAGTGCCAAATCAACACAAACTTGTGTCTATTTGTCTCTGTTTCTTCTTTTTGATATATGTTTATATTTATATAGTTTTAAATGTTATGATTATTTATTTGTGTTGTTACAAATGTCTGAATAAAAATGACCGTTTTTTTTTGGGGAGGGGGGCGGCTGAAGGGGGAGGTTCGCCCAGGGAGCCATACAAGCTTGAACCCCCACTGCATGTAGAGAATCATTTTCACTGGAACATAGGAAGAGGCAGACTAAATAAACGGGTTGCATAGTGTACCCTGAGAATAAAGAGCGTTTACACCTATATTGAATTACATTCACTGTGGCAACAGTGACTGTAGTGGCAGGCACACAGTAATTGCACCATGGTATTTTATAAGATATGCTAGATACATATTTTTATATGAATAGAGGCCAGAATAAATGAATGAAAATACATCAAATTGGGCCTCGCATGAAATGTACTCTGTCTGTTTGCGTGTCACGTCCCCGGGCGCGCCGCTGAGGGAGTTCCCTTTGTGCAGAGCTCCGTTGAAAGGAGGACGGGGCCGGATTCTCCCTGTCCCTCACCCTCCTCACACTGCTTCGCTCCATGGCTTCTGCCTCTCTCTCTGGGCCGAGCTGGGGGATCCGATGACGTCACGCACCAAACACTGTCACTCACTCCCTCTCTCTCTACCTCTGTCTTTCGCTCTCCCCTCTCCCTCTCTCAGATGTTCTATTCTGGGAAGTTGTGCCAGGAATAATAGCTTCGGCGTCTTCCTCACAAACTGAAAAATCGTGTCGAGGAGGATGTTTTACTCACAAGGTGTCTTCATTTAGTAGCAGCATAAGGCTTTAGAATAGTCATACGGAAGTCGATCTTTTTTTGGTGCTAATTCTTGTTTAATTTTTCACTCTTCAGTCTTGGAGGCTTTTATCCGACAATTAGCGAAGTGTCAAGAGCGTTGTCATAGGTTGTAATTTATTTGGGATTTTACCGGACGTGGGTTTTTGCACGGCACCTGAAGTGTGACACGGTAAGTGACTAAATAGAAGCTGTCAGTTGACTTCCAGTGTACAATTTCGTTGTTTTGCAACGAAAAATCTATAGTGTTTGTTCTATTTATTACGATAGCTATGTGGGGAATACCCAGTGCTTTGCATGCAGATTAGGAATGTTGCGTAATATCCTAAGGAATTTGCACAGCCAATGCAGCGGGCAAACGGCTTGTAAAACCTAGCTACAGTATGAAGCAGGATTCATGGCAGGAAGATTGTGTTTTTCTCTCTCTCTGCAGAACAGTCAAGGCCATGTACACCCCTCTGTCATTGTCACCTATCTGTACATAGTGTTGTATCCGTGTTGACTGTTGTGGTCTGTAATTCTATGTACGTCGTATGTTTCTGTGCTTGAACGTGTGTGTGTCTATGAGAGGGATGGTGGGTGGTACGCTGGCCCGTTCCGGGAATGTTCCATGACGTGTTCGCCGTCAAGATCGGGGCCCATCAAGGGGGTTCTCTGCCGCTGATCGTCTCCGTCTTTTTGTTGAAAATACAATATTAACATGAAAAAAAGTGACTTTATTCATGTTTCGTAAGTCAGACTTGGAGCCTATTAATTAGACATATATTACGCATGGACTAGGCATGGGTTATGTATGCATCATAGTACCCAGCTTTTAGCCAATGCACAGAGCTAGTGATGTTAAGAGTTATAATTTTCTGCTTTGCTTGTTTATTTTGTTCAGTAGCCTAAATGTTATTTCCTCTCAACCATTTGCTCAACATGCATTTCTATTATCATATTTTCCTCATAGAAAGCAAATATTTCAAAGGCTTTTATTGGAAGGTACTCTAGAGAGGTCAGTTCTCTTGTGCATCTAGTATCAGTCTAAACTGTCTTGCTGTTATTATGCTTGACCCAATTGAACCCATTTACCTGGTGTGTCCTCAAACTGTACATATTGTCACTCCATATTTCAGTCTGTCATCACGACAGTGACTGGTGTTTGTTTTTAAATCAGCACAGCAGAACTATCCATCAACATGCAACAGGTTCTCCCATGAGACATTCAACCCTTTGCCTCCATGGTAACAGCCTATTAACATGGTACCGCAATTGAGGCCTATATCACCCGGTGGTACATGTAGATTTGAATCTGTTTATCCTACAATACCTTCATTTAGATATCCTACATTGCTTTATTGCAGATACAGCTATAACCTACAGTCCCATCATTGTAATTCACCTTTGTTGAGCATGATATGACTGAATGGATATAATTCAGGTTAGCCACCACCAGCCAAAGGCAGGGAGCAGTAGAGCTGCACTGTAGATATCCATCAAGCACTGGGAATTCATTCTGAAAGACCAACCTACATACGGTATAATCTGTCCCACAGCAGCGTCGTAGGAGAGGAATGGGATATCTTTTATCATACTGCACATACATTGTAGTGTGTCTTCCGCTGTACCAGCAAACTGACTGTGAGAGGAGGACGGAGAGGTTGTGAGCCTGGAATAATATGATATTGCACAATTTTAACAATAGGCACTTAGCAGTGAATGAAGAACTCTACCCATCTCTTTGTGTATGGACGGTTTCTGTTTTGTGCCTCTGGTTAGGGAGCTGGCCTATCGTGAAACTTTCTTTCAGCGCTACTGTAGATTCATCAGTCCCAATATAACCATAAGAGGCTTTCCGGTACTGTGCAGAGACACTGTGGATCATTTGGCACTTGCGGGTTAATGATACAGTCACACCTTCTGTGGTGGGGTAAATACATTGTCGGCTCCTGTCCCTCTCTGCCTTTGAGCTACAGCCCTGAATACACACAGAACACGGGACACACACAGCCTGGAAAGAGGTGGTCCACTTTGCATCTTTGTCATTGTGGAAGATTCACTCTCACGTTGTAGTTTCAAAGGACAACACATTAAATGACTTGATATCCCAGAGAGGGAAGGAAAGGCCATGATATCTAAACCTTGTGGTTCTGCGTGTATTATGTGTAGTGTATAGCTCAGGAGACTGGGGTGCTAGGTTATTACTGCGCATAGGGTCCTAAGTATCTTGGCCTCCATATACACTCTTCAGTGATGGGAAGATGGCAGTGACTCATACCTGAGCGGTGTCTGGCCTCCTCTAAATCCTCTGAGTAATCTGTCTGTCTCACGCTCTAACCTCTGTCTGTTGTCCCCCATCCCAATCTACATGGGGACTCCCACGTAATCAAATCAATTCCAATCAAATGTTATTTGTCACATGCGCCGAATGCAACAGGTAGACCTTACAGTGAAATGCGTACTTACAAGCCCTTAACCAACAATAGGCTTTAAGAAAAATAGGTGTTAAAGTATTTACTAAAATAATTTAACAAAAAACGTAAGAAGAATGAATAGAAATAGAAAAAGAATTAAAGAGAAACAATATCACAAGTAAGATTATGTGAGTTATATTATAGAATAACTGTTTGTTAGTGTGTGTGTGTGTGTGTGTGTGTGTGCGTGCGTGCGTGCGTGTGTGCGCGTGCATGTGTGTGTTTATATGTGTGTGAGGAAGAGATGGTGTTCTGATTACTAGAAGAATGATTTCCAGTTGCACCAATGAGTCATGATGACTCAAAGGTCCAAGCATCTGAATGACCTTCAGACTAGTCGGTCCCTTTGATCTCACACTTTTTCATTGTGGGTCCAAACAACGTCTTCAAACGTATGAGATGGTCAGACGGGTCAACTGGTTAGAGAGGTGGGTCAGAGATGGGGACATTGTGACTGTGTAGTTGTATGATGTGTACATTTTGAGACTGTTTATCCAGGTTATATTCCAATGGGTGGTTAGGTCTGTGGTGTGGCTTGCTAGAAATGTGTTCACTTAACAATCAGAACACTCAGACACCTGCATCCTACATCTGATGCCACGGAAATGTCTGTAACTGAAAATAGCACCGTTGCACAGACAGGAGCCTGACCATGGCTTGAAATCTTCACAATCATGTGATCACAATAACAAAAACAGCACCGACACAGGTGACTGTGTTCAGGTTCACCCCTCTACAGTACAGAATCTCTATGTAATGCGTGTGTGTAATCCCCAGCAGTGTGTATGTGACTGGGGCCCTTTGAATTATTCAGCCTGAGCTGTGGCCGTGTCACCAGCACCGTGCTCCGTGCACCGCACACACTTAAATGGGCCGACTGGGTTCAGTGGCTCACCCTGCTAAACACTCAACCTGCTCTGTGGTTTCCCCTATTAGCTGTACATGTGCACCTGCGGAGCCAGGAGGCAGTGTAGGGGAGGGGAGGGAGAGGAGGGAGGAGGAAGGAGGGGGTGGCGGCATGTGGTGCTGACTACACCTCCCCTGGAGCAGCAGTGGAAGGAGGAGGAAACAACACTGGTAACCAAGGCGACTCTGACACTTTACAAGGTCACTCTACAAGGCGACTCTGTCACTCTGTTAGCCCAGCGCTAGCTCTGTTGAGCTAGCTCTGTTGAGCTAGCGCTGGGCCAACAGAATGTGACTTCTGTTGCCTTCCTCTAGTGTTATGGCCCATGTTTGCCTAGGGGCGGCCGGGCATCTGGAGAAAATGAGCGTCAGATGGCATTATAACAGCTGCAAATGTGCTCTGTGACTGTAGCCAACTGTGAAGTGATAGCAAGCTGTTCAAGGCTAATGAAAGTGAGAAGACCCTTTAAAAGAGAGAGAATTAGTAGAAAAATATGGCGACTAGTTTTATTCTTCCTCTTGTGCCTTGTGACAAACGTTCCTTAAACGAAGAAAGGAAAACCCTGCACACATCTAATTGTAGATTCTTGTCGTATTTGCTTTCTTTAAACAACAGTGTTTTCTTTGATTAAAGTGGTGATTTCTAGGGCTGGGAATTGCCAGGGACTTCACGATACAATATTATCACGATACTTCAGTGCCGATACGATATGTGTTGCGATTCGATGCTGTGATTTTATTGAGATTCAATGTTCCAAACACATTGCTGCAGAGGGACAAGAGAGAGCCATGAGAAAACAAGTGTTGATCAGTCATGGAAATAAAAGTGCTGAAAACAAATGGGCTCCCTATTTAAAAAGAAGATGGAGAACAGGCTATGAAGGGAAAACACTGTCGTTTTGGTGCAGGTACAGCCAATTAGCGCAAAAAATATATATTGTGATATTGTCATATATCGTCAAAAATATTATCCCGATATGCAACGGTGCCGATCCCCCCCCCCCTTCACTAATGGTTCACAGTGTAATTGGCCCCTAGCTGGGTGTCAGTGCAGACAGGGGTAGAGTGGCTGGATGGGAATATTCACAGCTGAGTAATGACACTCACCCACATCATAGATCACTGTGACACATAGCACATTCACCCACACACAGGACTATGTGTCTAAAAGTGAACCCCTGTCAGTGGAGTAGGACATGGGCACTGAGGGCCAGCAGAGGAGGCACATCAGAAGACGAGGTCAGTAGTACAGGTGCATCAAAGCAGGTACAGAGGGACTGAAAAACAGCTTCTATCTCAAGGCCATCAGACTGTTAAATAGTCACCACTAGCCGGCCTCCGCGCAGTACCCTGGCCTGAAATGTAATCACTGTCACTAGCCGGCCTCCGCCCAGGACCCTGGCCTGAAATGTAATCACTGTCACTAGCCGGCCTCCGCCCAGTACCCTGGCCTGAACTGTAATCACTGTCACTAGCCGGCCTCCGCCCAGTACCCTGGCCTGAACTGTAATCACTGTCACTAGCCGGCCTCCGCGCAGTACCCTGGCCTGAACTGTAATCACTGTCACTAGCCGGCCTCCGCCCAGTACCCTGGCCTGAAATGTAATCACTGTCACTAGCCGGCCTCCGCCCAGTACCCTGGCCTGAACTGTAATCACTGTCACTAGCCGGCCTCCGCGCAGTACCCTGGCCTGAACTGTAATCACTGTCACTAGCCGGCCTCCACCCAGTACCCTGGCCTGAAATGTAATCACTGTCACTAGCCGGCCTCCGCCCAGTACCCTGGCCTGAAATGTAATCACTGTCACTAGCCGGCCTCCGCCCAGTACCCTGGCCTGAAATGTAATCACTGTCACTAGCCGGCCTCCGCCCAGTACCCTGGCCTGAAATGTAATCACTGTCACTAGCCGGCCTCCGCCCAGTACCCTGGCCTGAAATGTAATCACTGTCACTAGCCGGCCTCCGCCCAGTACCCTGGCCTGAAATGTAATCACTGTCACTAGCCGGCCTCCGCCCAGTACCCTGGCCTGAAATGTAATCACTGTCACTAGCCGGCCTCCGCCCAGTACCCTGGCCTGAAATGTAATCACTGTCACTAGCCGGCCTCCACCCAGTACCCTGGCCTGAAATGTAATCACTGTCACTAGCCGGCCTCCGCCCAGTACCCTGGCCTGAAATGTAATCACTGTCACTAGCCGGCCTCCGCCCAGTACCCTGGCCTGAAATGTAATCACTGTCACTAGCCGGCCTCCGCCCAGTACCCTGGCCTGAAATGTAATCACTGTCACTAGCCGGCTACCACCTGGTTACTCTACCCTGCACCTTTGAGGATGCTGCCCTATGTACATAGACATGGAATCACTGGTCACTTTAATAATGTTTACATATTGTTTTACTCATTTCATATGTATATTCTGTATTCTAGGCAATTCCATCCTATTCAACTATTGCTGTATATTTACTATTCTATCCTATGTATTCTACAGATATACTAAATATTCTATCCACGTACTGTCCATAATGTCTATAATGCCTATACATCCCATCACATATATATATTTCTTAGTTCCATTCTTCTACTTTTAGATCTGTGTGTATTGTTGTGAATTGTTTGAAATTACTGCACTGTTGGAGCTAGGAACACAAGCATTTCGCTTCACCAGCAATAACATCTGCTAAATATGTGTATGCAACCAATAAGATTTGATTTGATCTGTGACTGAGAGTGAACACACGGAGTAGTCTTTGTGTTGTTCTCGTCCTGATCCTTCTCCTGCTCCTCCTTTTCTGGGTGTCTGAAAGGAGTGTATTTCCTTGGCAGGCTGTGCCGATGCCCTGGAGGAGTGTGAACGCTGTGTGACGTCCTCGCAAGTCGCTCTCCTTGGCTGCACAACAGGAAACACTTGTGGCCTCCCTCCTTCCTGCGCTCAGAAAGAGGTAGTCTCTTTCTTTCTTCCTCTCCCCCTCTTTCTTTCTTTTCTATGGCTTTCTGTAGTGGTAGAACCAGCTGAGACCTACTTTTATGTCCGCACTCTGCCAGCAGCCACTGCTGGAGTGTTGCTGGCTCCATTGATGCCTCCCCTGCTCCCATCCAGCCAATCAGACCACAGCTGTTTATGCTGAAGAAATGTGATCGTTCTTTGCTCCAGCCTCTGAGCAGCGAGCAGCGCTATAAGCAGAGCAAGAGAGAGAGAGAGCGAGCGAGCGCGCAGGCGGGCTAGAGAAAGAGGGAGGGCTGCAGACAGTAGAAGGGAATAAGCTCCTCTTAGAGCCGTTTGAGTGGCGCTCGTAGAGGCTTGTGAGACTCGGGTTCGGTGCGGCTGTGATTTGTACCCCCCCACCCCTCTCCCCCGAGGCTCCCCAGCGCTGGAGGGATGCAGAGGACACCGTGTCAGGTGGGCTGCTGGGGAGCTTGGGAATTGAATACCACTGAATAATGTCGGGAGAGACATAGAGATGAAGGGAGCGAGTTAAAGAGAGATATAGGGAGTGGGCGATACAGAGAGAGAGAGAGCTCTTGTCAGAGTGTCTCGGTGCTGCTCTTGTCACCTGCCTCATCAGTGTAGGGGGGTGAGGTGACATCAGAGGACAGAGAGGGTCTCTCACGCATGGTGGTTGAGGCTCCACCACGCCACCCAAAGGATGAAGAGGAGCGTGGCAGACTGACAGGCACAGATACACAGAGGAACAATGTGGAGAGCAAGTCCACTGTTCACTTTGGGCAGAATATACATGACTACCAATACCTTTTAGTTGTCATTTTATTCAACACTTTCACAGTGTTTGTCTATGTGTCGTCTTTGTGCATGGTCATGCACGTTTAGCCACTAGTCTGTATATTCCTGACAGCTTCGTATCCCTCTCTCCCGATCACAGGGCGTGTGAAGAGGGTGTGTGCCTGGATAGGCTTGCCAGGACTGCCAGGCAGAAGTCGCCTGTCAAATCCCAGAGGTACGTTCCCGTACTGTAATCTACTGTATCTCCACTGTACTCTACTGTATCTGTACTGTGCTCTACTGTACTCTACTGTATCTATACTGTATACTACTTATATATACTGTACTCCACTGTATCTATACTGTACTCTACTGTATCTATACTGTACTCTACTGTATCTATACTGTACTCTACTGTATATATACTGTATTCTACCTGTACTCTACTGTATCTATACTGTACTTTACTGTATATATACTGTACTCTACTCTTCTGTACTCTACAGTATCTATACTCTACTCTACTCTACTGCACTCTACTGCATCCGTACTGTACTCTACTGTATCTATACTGTTCTCTACTGTACTCTGCTGTATTTATTCTGTACTCTAATCTACTTTGTCTATACTGTACTCTACTTTACTCTACTTTACTATACTGTACTTTACTGTAATGTACTCTACTGTATTTATACTCTACTCTACTGTATCTATACTATACTCTACTGTATACTGTATCTATACTGTACTCTACTATTTGACTGTACTCTACTCTACTGTATCTATACTGTACTGTACTCTACTGTATCTATACTGTATCTCTGCTGTATCTCTGCTGTACTGTTTGACTGTACTGTGTTTCCTCTATACAGTACTGCTCTGTTCAGCCATTTCTATCTCTCATTCTTTACACAGTACTGTAGCTACATCATAGGAGCACTTCTGCTTGGAGAGCCGGAACAGGCTAACGTGTGAATTTCTGTCTAAAGAGAGATTATTAACACAACCATTGAAGCCATTTTTTTTTGCATAATACCCATCATTAGGGGCTAAAATGTAAGTTCTTTTGTCTGTGTCTGATAGATAGGGTTGAATGAGGCGTAATGTAGTCATTTTGTAGAATTATTCTCAATGTCGGCGCTGAATACCATGCTAACCAAATGACTCAGTTATAATCTTTTGCCAAGGGTATAATATCCAAAATGTTCAATGTTTTTTTTGTGTGTGCTTTTTTCCCTGTTATCCCTGATGTTCCTGCCGCTAGAATAATTCAGATTCAGTTCTTTCCATGCGATGGGCTTGATAAAAGAAACAGCTTGTGTCAGATGATGTGTGCTGTTGACGACGTGCAGCAATGTCGCCTTTAAAGGGTTAAAGAGCCTTCTGTCACTAGAGTCACCCGTGTCATATCCTGTGTGGCAGACTGGGTCTGTGAAGGAGAACTTTAACTACGTATTTTCTTCTGACACCTCACCCCCCCCCTCTCTCTCCCTCTCTCTCTCTCTCTCTCTCTCTCTCTCTCTCTCTGTCTCTCTCTCTCTCTGTCTCTCTCTCTTTCTGTCTCTCTCTCTCTCTCTCTGTCTCTCTCTCTCTCGTTGCCCTTTGTACCTAGTTGTGTTGTTGTGCAGGTGGTGTGTGTTCCGCCTGCTCTTCAGCTCTTTGTCTGATAGCGGCTTGTGGTGTGGCTGCAGACACAAATAAACATGTAAAACACTAAATAACTTTCACAACCTGATGAGAGCGTGTGTGTGTGTGTGTGTGTATGTGTGTGTGTGTGTGTGTGTGTGTGTGTGTGTGTGTGCCCCCCACACCGCCGTCAGCGTTAGTGTGTGAATGTCAGCATCTCGTCACACACAGGAAGTGGGAGTGAGAGTGTATGGGGTGCGTCAGTGGCTGTGAACCGGGGTGACAAGCCGGGCGATGCCAGAGTAGGTGGGTAATGGGTGCACAGACGGGGATGATTGTCACTAATTGCACAGCGTTGTGTGGCAAGCTGCTTAACAACAAAAGGAAGATATTTCTTGCCTTTTTCTCTTTTTGAAAAGGAGAGCTTTCCACTTCTTGAAATGACTATTTTTATTGAGAACTTATCAACTACTATATTGCAATACAATTTGACAGTTTATTCGTTTATTTTTGAGGGCTGGTGGTTTTGTTTTGCTCTGTAGTGTAGCGTATAGTAACATCTGGTTTGGTTACTGTTTACACACATTCCAGGAGGTTAAAAGTAATTTGTAATCCCTCTCTGACTTGGGATCTGTCATGATGCAGAGTGTATGTGCTGCTGAGCTCCACGTATCTATCATGACAGGAGGGTACTGTAGTAGAGCCCTCCGGTTGTTGTTTTATCTGCTAATTGGAGACTCATGCAATCCCCTTGAAAATGGTGAGATCCAAAATGGCTGCCAGCGAGTCAGCTGAGCAGCAGTAGCTGTCAGAAGCCGGGAGAGGTTAGACATGGGCGTCAAAGTTCAATATGGCGAATATTGGGGGTGCTACTGAAGCTGTTGGTTGAGTGGGATGCATGGGGTTTTGGGAGAGAGGACATCAGTGGGGAACAGGTTATGGAAGCTCTCTGTATTTAGGTCATGTTCTGTCCAATGGAAAATAGTTTCCATGGGTCTTCAGTGTAGACAGACCGACAGGGAAGTATGATTTATACAGTCTTGCCTGCGGGTGTGCAGAGCCATAACTCCTCCCTCCCACACAGCACCAATGGACTCACACAGAAGTGAGGTGAACTTAATGTGTTATAATTTATGAACAGTGGCTTGATACATGGTAACATTCATATTATTATGCCAAATTATTATCCATGCCTATGTCCATTGTCCAGTGACTTTTTGTTTTCCAAGCAGTAAGACTTAACCACTAAGTTATACTGACTCACAGACAGTGGTTGCGTTGAACTAGTGACAGTCGTGTCTTGCTGATCCATCCTACCGTCCATAGCGTCTTGTTCTCAGTGGAACTGCCTGCTACATGCCTACAAGTCAACCATAGCCACTCTGGCCCTGAGGTCACCTCGGCCCAGCCAGGCACCCAGGAGGCTCATGGGAGGGAGGATTGGGTATGGGACTCACACTGGTGCTTGCAGGGTAGTCAATAGGAAACCCCCCAACCCCCATGTATGTAGACTTGAGTCTATCTTCTGTGAAGTTTAATAACCATAGGAGAGTGGCTACTGTAGCAGAAGGTCAGACTACCACCTGCTGGGTCAGATAAGGCCTCTCTGATTTACATTTGACATTGTGTATGTCTGCCTGTCTCCAGTGCCGTGCATACATTTAGAGGTGGAGGTGGCTCAGCTCACTGGCCAGTCACACGATGCCCTTGAGTTCTGTGCTGTCACTGTGTGTCACGCTGCATCGACCCAGCCAGCTCGGCTCCCTCTGAAAGCGGTGGGGTTCTGTCAGCACCACCATCTTCAGGCCTCGGCTCGGGTCGGGGAAAGGTCAATGCTTCCAGGGAGAGCTGAGGCTGGATTCTTCCCTCCCTGGGAGGATTGGACCAATGTGCTGGGGCTCAGGCACACACCTGGCAGGGCTATGTCACATACAGAGAGAGATCTGGAGCTACACTGCCCCCCCCTCTCCCTGAAGCAAACACATTTAGGTACATCATGTTGGGTTGGTGGGATTTAACAATCCACACACGTAGACTTTCTAGCTAAGTAGATGTGGGTAAGGCAAATAGGGTAAGACATGAGACCTCTGGCGTAGTTGGAGTGTGTGTGTGTGTGTGTGTGTGTGTGTGTGTGTGTGTGTGTGTGTGTGTGTGTGTGTGTGTGTGTGTGGACTCCAGGCGTGGATGCGCTGGTAAGCTGCACGGTTCCCTCGGACCGTATGGCCATGAGGAGAAGAGAACAGGCAGAATACCACAGCCATGACGTGACCAGGCACAACTAGAGCAACCCAGTACTGGACCCCCATGGCCCTCCCTGGCCTCCACTGGACAGCCAAGCCTAGCAAAAAGCTAATCCATCTCTCTCCCTAACCATCCAAAATGAAAGGGTCCACTCCAAGAGAAACACACAGCCATATTCGTAGGTGGCGAGAGAAAATGGCCGACCACTTTATGATCCACAGCAGGGATTCCAAAAGCTTGTCATGGACAGAGGAGCTGAGGGGGAGAGGAAAATAAATGACCACTGCTGGTCAGCCTGCCATTCGCTTTGATTCAAGCTGCCAGCGTGGTAGACAATAGACACAGAGCCCTAAAGTAGAAACACACATTCTGTTACTATGGGAACCCTCAGCGCTCCTCGTGCCGCTGTGTCCTTAAAGGAATCAGATTGAGAGTGTAACAGTATAGACAGGACTGAACGAGGGAGGAGAGGAGGGGGGAGCTCAGCCTGAGAAACAGCTGTGGCCAAATACTCTCCCCCGGGGGGATCTAAATTTGTCTGGTAAGAATAAAGGCACATGTGATTAGCCTGTGTTTGCACGGCGACCGCCTCTCATGTGCAGCAGGTACTCAGAACCGCAACACATGTCCTCCTTCTCCTGAAGGACTGAGGGCTCAATCATGTGCTGAGAAGAAAATGGTAGACAGACAGACAGACAGACAGACAGGAAGTGGTGACAATGGAAGGTGGGTGTTAGTCAGCAGCCCAAGAGTATGGCAAACCTACCATCATAAAAATCTCACTGGGCAGAAAACTGTTTTTTTTTCTCTCTCATGTCTGAAATTGGTCACCTGCTGATTCTCTATCTCCATATCTCTCTCTCTCTCTCTCTCTCTCCCTCTCTCTCTCTCCATCCCTCTGTCAGCCTCCCTCCCTCCCTCCCTTTGACGGTCTCTCTCTCCCTCTCCCCCTCTCTCTCTCCCTCCATCTGTCGGTCTCCCCCTCTCTCTCTCTTTCTCCTTCTCCCTCTCTATTGATTGGATACTTTCTGAATTGATATGGCTGCATCCAGGAGTCAGGAGTGGTGGCCAGACTGATGTCTGTGCTACTGTGAGGAGGTTGTAGCTGGATCCTGGCTGCTGCTGACTATCTGTGTTGTGTTGATGAAGGTGAAACCCAGACAGGGAATAGGTGAGTCAGTCAATATGTTTTAGCACAGCACTAGCTGTTGTTTACGTGTTCACGCTGGTGTACACGGGAGTAGAAGCCAGCCAAAACGCCGTGCCTGCATCGGTGTAGGCTTTCTCAATTAGAACAATAGCTCTACTTTAGTCTACAGAGTGTGTGCAGGTGTCTCGTCAGATCCGGAGCGGAACACACACACACACACGCACACATCATGTAGGTATGTAGGTCATTTGACTGTGTGTGTACACAACACTTCAAAGTCCCATGTATTCCCAAGCCCTCACGTGAACATTACCTCTGCTTTCAAGCAATTGGTTTCACCCAAAATAGTTACACAAACCCATAACTCTAGGTTGTATTGTGTTACCCTCATTTTGTCCTTCCTTCTCTCTGTGTCCAGTGATCAGACAGCCAGACAGAGAAAGACAGACAGACAGCCAGACAGAGAAAGACAGACAGACAGACAGACAGACTGACAGAGAAAGACAGACAGACAGACAGACAGACAGACAGACAGAGAAAGACAGACAGACAGACAGAGAAAGACAGACAGACAGACAGACAGAGAAAGACAGACAGACAGACAGAGAAAGACACACACATGGTGGTCCATTTCTCTTTGGTGCTGAGGAGATAATCGAGCGTTTGAATTTTAATAGCATGGATTGAAGCATCGCTGAGCACCAGTTTGTTTGCTCCCATTTTCTGTAAATACCCAGAAGTCCTTGGGCAGACTTTGTGTCCGTAGTCAAAGCACATGGAAAGCAGCGTTTGGGGAAAGGTGTGGCGCTGCGGCGGCTCAGTACAGTAAAACATAACGAGGCACGGTTTCATTTCCTCTTCATCGCACATGCAAATGAAGCCCCACAAACTCGCATCTCTGCAGCCACGCGTACTTTCTGTTTCGGGAAGCGTGCAGTCTTGGCCATGGTGTGGGTCGGTCCTGATGAGAGAGGGAGGGATATTTAGGGCTGGAGTGATTGCATCCAGGAACACAGCCCCCTGCCTGCTCTTTGCCTCCTCTTTCTTCCCACGCATTCTGAAGGACGTCTTGATTAGTTACGGACTGGTATGTCCTGAGTGTAATCTGTGGGCCCTGATAAGCCCATACCATTGCTCACCTCAGCCTCCAAGCTATAATGTTGATAGACAGTAAGCTGTATCAAAACAGAAGACCAATCTGATAAGTTATATTCCACTAATGTATGTGTTACTACATCATTAGTGCAGTACACTGCAGTTCTACCGTAAGCCACCGCTACAGCCTAGCCAGTCTGGGTGGTACATCCCATGGTGTGACTGACTAGGCCAAAGAGGGATGATGAGCTACAATAGGCTGGCACAGGGGATCATGACACCAGCCAGGGTTAGGGATGATGCATGGCACTCTGCAGGTCTTTGTTCCCCCAGTCAGTCCCACCCATAAGCCCCCTTCTCAATGTCCCCCTGCCTGCCATGTAGAGGACACAAAGGGATCCCCATCTCACACCTGTTCCTCCCTGTAACCCTGAGCTTGATGCCCCTGTCCGTCTCGCTCCAACCTCTCTCTCTTGGTCCTCCTCCAATAGCAGGGAGCTCCATGCCGAAGAGCAAGATGGCACAGTCAGATAGTGTGTGTGACTTACTGTAGACAGATAGGAATGAAACTAGGGTGGTTTCACTGCTCTGTGATACAATGTCCAGGTTTATTGTAGCAGCACTTCCTGACAAACATTTTATTTGTATTTTTGATTTAACCAGGCAAGTCAGTTAAGAACAAATTCTTATTTACAATGACGGCCTACCCCGGCCAAACCCGGATGACGCTGGGCCACTTGTGCAGCCCCCCATGGGACTCCCAATCACAGCCAGATGTGATGCCGCCTGGTTTCAAACCAGGTACCGTAGTCACGCCTCTAGCACTGAGATGCAGTGTCTTAGACCACTGCGCCACTCGGGAGCCCATGAGGGGTGAATGTGGAAACAGGCTGGTGGAGGAAGCTGCCCCAGTAATAAACGGGTTGTCTCTGGAAGGGAGGGAGGGAGTAAAAGGAAGCAAGGGAGTGTGGAGGGGGTTAGGCTCTCTCTTCTCCTTTGCCATGGCAGAACAGGTGGTGAGCTTGCTGAGGCACCAGTTGGTCGCCCCGGAGCCCGCAGCTGTGCCAGGCGGTGACTAAAGCGCTCCTTCACTACGCCCACGCTCTCAAAAGAGCAAATGGCAGGAGTGTCACTAGATAGCTCGTTCTGCTCGCTACGTGCCGACGGATGTCTGGGGACCGGGGGGGTGGGGGGAAGAGAGAAGGGGTGGGGGGAGAGAGAACGGGTGGGTGACTGACAGAGGTATATGATTTGAGAGAGTGACCAATTTCAGACGTGAGAGAGAAAAAAACAGTTTTCTGCCCAGTGAGATTTGTATGATGGTAGGTTTGCCATACTCTTGGGCTGCTCCCATTGTCACCACTGTCTGTCTGTCTGTCCACCCCCCCCCCCCTCCCTCCCTCCCTCCCTCCCTTCCTTCCTTCCTTCCTTCCTTCTGGAATGTTATCCTTTTCTTCTCAGCACATGATTGAGCCCTCAGTCCTTTACATGGAGTGTGTCAGGCCACCCATGTGCAGTGTGTGAATCTGTGTGTGCAGTGTGTGAATCTGTGTGTGCAGTGTGTGAATCTGTGTGTGCAGTGTGTGAATCTGTGTGTGCATGTGTGAATCTGTATGTGCATTTGTGAATCTGTGTGTGAGCATGTGAATCTGTATTTGCATATATGAATCTGTGTGTGAGTATGTGAATCTGTGTGTGCGCATGTGAATCTGTGTGCGTATGTGAATCTGTGTGCATATGTGGATCTGTGTGTGTATGTGAATCTGTATTTGCATATATGAATCTGTGTGTGAGCATGTGAATCTGTATTTGCATATATGAATCTGTGTGTGAGTATGTGAATCTGTGTGTGCGCATGTGAATCTGTGTGCGTATGTGAATCTGTGTGCATATGTGAATCTGTGTGCATATGTGAATCTGTGTGCATATGTGAATCTGTGTGCATATGTGAATCTGTGTGCGTATGTGAATCTGTGTGCATATGTGGATCTGTGTGTGCGTATGTGAATCTGTGTGCATATGTGAATCTGTGTGCGTATGTGAATCTGTGTGCGTATGTGAATCTGTGTGCATATGTGAATCTGTGCGTGCGCTTGGGAATCTGTGTGCGTATGTGAATCTGTGTGTGCGTTTGGGAATCTGTGTGTGCGCGTTTATGATTGTATGTGTGTGAGAGCCCTACAGGGTGGTGCTGCCTGCTGAGGAGATGGATAGAGCCCCTATGACATATTGTCACTTCCTCTCCCTCCATCTCCTAATCTGACCTGTCTGCCATTCAGATTGCTTTTCACTGCATTAACCAGAGAAGGGAGAGAGGAGAGAGACGTGAAAGCCGGACAGACAATATCTCTTCTCTTTATGGACTCCAATGATGGGACGAGGGGGCGACGGTGATGACACTCATCCACTCTGCAATCAGAGGCAGGAGCGATGGATGCGTCACAGTATTTGATTAGCTAGAGTTGGCCACTCAGCCTGAAGCACTGCTTACAGACCAAGATGTTTGTTTTCAGCGAAAAGAGGTCAATAGCTAGGAAGATGTGAGGTAGCTAACAAGTAGGTTGACACTACAGTCTGAAGATGGTACACTTACTGTAATGAATTGGACGACATCACCAGGAGTTGACGGACAGGGCTCAGTCTTATGAGATCGAGAAATCAAATGTCTTGTTCTCAGATGGATAGAGCTGTCTCTCACCTCACGGCGTTTTGTCACAATCTTTCCAACCTTGTATCCATCCAGGCATCGCTGCACTGAAAGACAACCCTGAGATTGATGTCTGAGGTGAGGCACATCAGCCCAGTCACAAGTCCTTCACAACCATCTTTTTCTTTAAAAAAAAAACACATCTGTCTTTAAGCATGTTGGAAAAGGACCCGTTCACTGTTAGTCTACACCTGCTGTTTACCAAGCATGTGACAAAGGACACTTCCTCAATGGAGCGTAAATACTGTAGCAGCCATGCCAAGACAGTGAGAGCTAAACCATCCTGAAACTCAGAGCCTGGTTTAGCTCACATGGCAACGTCAAACCTTATAAAGTGTTAACAGAGAAGCTAGCCAGTGTACAGACCCAGGAGAATCATCCCTCTGCTCTTACTGTGTGTGCGTGCTTGCATTTGTGTGTGCAATTGTCTGTGTTTGTGTGTGTACTTGATCTCTCATACTCTCCCCCAGCCTCCAGCCTCTTTTTCTGGCTCTAATATAGCACCCTCTTCAGCCCAGAGCAGAGCTGCTCATATTGACGTGTGGGATGAGAGTGGCAGGGGCTTCTCTATTAGCCCTCAGGATTAGCCAGTGCTAGCTAGCTCCCAGCTCCGATCACAAGCAGCCAGGGTATGAAAGAGAAATACCTTCATCACCAAAGTCGTAATGAATTTGTAACGACCCCCATTTATTACTTTTATTTAGCTGAATTTCGATGTTCAAACTTTAAGCAAACAGACAACAAGAATAGACTAAGGGGGCCAATGTTGTAGCTTATATTAGTGATATCCCAAAGTTGCTCTTGATGGGTGCTTTTGATAAGTTATATGTAAGATATGTGTGTGTCTTTGCGTGTGTGTGTGTGTGTTACCATCCGTCCCAGGGCTGGGCCCTTGATCACAGGGCTGGCAGTCTTCAGACGTCTTCAGCACCGAGTCTGCTGTGAAACGCAGTGTCAGAGGTCTTGATGAATACTCCTCGCTCCCTCCCCTTCAAAGCCCTAGCAATCTGTCTGTAAACATTGATCCTCTTCCTCATCCTGTCAGCGCGCAGCGACACCCCAAAGACAATATTAGCTTAAAGAAAATGGTTGATTCTCTCTCCGCGCGCGTCAGAATGTCTAGCTCCGCTCTGAGGCTCTTCTTTGTGTCCTCGATCCTTTTAACTGGCGAGGCGACAAAACACCGAACAGCGCGTTGTGATGTATTTGTTTAAATGCTCTTCACTGTGTTCTCTTTTGACATAGTTAAAATAGTGGCGTTTTGTTGCCACCTGAAATCCGATCGGCGCAGTCTGACAAAGGGTACTACACATGGCAGTAACACTTTGTGAACACAGATACTACTTCACTGACAGCTCCAGACAACACCATCAGCCTGATATTCAACCTCTTTTTGAACAGGAACTACAAATGAACGTGAACATGAAAGCCAGGCAGCTCTCAGTGTATACAGTGTCTGTGTTTTTAGCGTGCTTCATTTGTCTAGTCTTGTTTAGCATTGAAGTCATTGGCGCTCTGTTCTCTCTTGGTGAGTACCAGTCAGACAGGCATGTCACCACACGTTTTCTGACATGTACTGTATGTTATCTTGGCTGTCAGATACTATCAGGCCCAGACATGGAGGCCTATGTTTTTCATACTGTATTTATAAACTAGTCTGGGCTGAACCTGCACTTCAATGGAGATGTTATAGCTTGTATTCCCTTTCTATTCTATATCTAAATAGGTTGAATAGTGTCAGGGACAAATTGGGACAGTTGTGGCAATCATCTCTTCCTCCCAACTAGTCACCTGCCTCCAGTGACGACAGTGCTGCTGGTGCTGCATCCTGCTCCTCTCTAAACAGACTGATTTTGGGCAGATCAGAGAAGGTGTTGCCATTGCAGACGCATGCACACACACCCCACAACACACACACTCTCACATCTTATTTAGGTGGGCTGAGGAAGGGAAGTGTGAGCTGGCTCTGTGTCAGGTCTCTAGTGCTCCCAGCAGCCCACGCTGCGTATGGTTAGCAACCTGGCAGTGCCAGCACCCTGCTCTACACACCACCTCCTCCTCTCCCCTCCTGTCTCCTCCTCTCTTCTCCTGTCTCCTCCTCTCCCCTCCTGTCTTCTCCTCTCCCCTCCCGTCTTCTCCTCTCCCCTCCTGTTTTCTCCTCTCCCCTCCTGTCTCCTCCTCTCCCCTCCTGTCTTCTCCTCTCCCCTCCCGTCTTCTCCTCTCCCCTCCTGTTTTCTCCTCTCCCCTCCTGTCTCCTCCTCTCCCCTCCTGTCTTCTCCTCTCCCCTCCTGTCTTCTCCTCTCCCCTCCTGTCTTCTCCTCTCCCCTCCTGTCTTCTCCTCTCCCCTCCTGTCTCTTCCTCTCCCCTCCTGTCTTCTCCTCTCCCCCCCTGTCTTCTCCTCTCCCCTCGTGTCTTCTCCTCTCCCCTCCTGTCTTCTCCTCTCCCCTCCTGTCTCCTCCTCTCCCCTCCTGTTTCCTCCTCTCCCCTCCTGTCCTCTCCCCTCCTGTCCTCTCCTCTCCCCTCCAGTCTTCTTCTCCTCCCTCCTGTCTTCTCCTCTCCTCTCCCCTCCTGTCTTCCACCCTCCTGTCTTCTCCTCTCCCCTCCACTCCTCTCCTGTCTTCTCCTCTCCCCTCCTGTCTTCTCTCCCCTCCTGTTTTCCCCCTCCTGTCTTCTCCTCTCCCCTCCTGTCCTCTCCTCTCCCCTCCTGTCTTCTCCTCTCCCCTCCTGTCTCCTCCTCTCCCCTCCTGTTTCCTCCTCTCCCCTCCTGTCCTCTCCCCTCCTGTCCTCTCCTCTCCCCTCCAGTCTTCTTCTCCTCCCTCCTGTCTTCTCCTCTCCTCTCCCCTCCTGTCTTCCCCCCTCCTGTCTTCTCCTCTCCCCTCCACTCCTCTCCTGTCTTCTCCTCTCCCCTCCTGTCTTCTCTCCCCTCCTGTTTTCCCCCTCCTGTCTTCTCCTCTCCCCTCCTGTCCTCTCCTCTCCCCTCCAGTCTTCTTCTCCTCCCTCCTGTCTTCTCCTCTCCCCTCCTGTCCTCTCCTCTCCCCTCCAGTATTCTTCTCCTCCCTCCTGTCTTCTCCTCTCCTCTCCCCTCCTGTCTTCCACCCTCCTGTCTTCGCCTCTCCCCTCCTGTCTTCTCCTCTCCCCTCCTGTCTTCTCATCTCCCCTTCTGTCTTCCCCCCTCCTGTCTTCTCCTCTCCCCTCCACTCCTCTCCTGTCTTCTCCTCTCCCCTCCTGTCTTCTCTCCCCTCCTGTTTTTCCCCTCCTGTCTTCTCCTCTCCCCTCCTGTCCTCTCCTCTCCCCTCCTGTCTTTTCCTCTCCCCTCCTGTCTTCTCCCCTCCTGTCTTCCCCCCTCCTGTCTTCTACTCTCCCCTCTTGTCCTCTCCTCTCCCCTCCAGTATTCTTCTCCTCCCTCCTGTCTTCTCCCCTCTCCTCGCGTCCTCTCCTCTCCCCTCCTGTCTTCTCCTCTCCCCTCCCCTCCCCTCCTGTCCTCTCCTCTCCTGTCTTCACTCCCCCTCCTGTCTTCCACCCTCCTGTCTTCTCCTCTCCCCTCCTGTCTTCTCATCTCCCCTTCTCCTCTCTCCTCCTGTCTTCTCCCCATCACCTCCTGTCTTCTCCTCTCCCCTTCTCCTCACTCCTCCTGTCTTCCCCCAATCTCCTCCTGTCTTCTCTTCTCCCCTCCTGTCCTCTCCTCTCCACAGCTATGGAGGGAAGAAAGATAATATTTGTGGAATTCCCTAAATCTTTTTGTTTTACCACCACTCATTCTGAGCACGTGTCAAATAAAACATAGTGTTGCAAATGCAGAATCACTCAATCTACACCCGTGTAAGAGAACACGCACACACACACACACACACTACAACGTGGCCACAGCAAACAGGTTGTGTGACTGCGATTTCCAATGAATGTAGCGTACGTAGTTACTAGTCGTGTAGGGACTGTGTAGGGGCTGTGTCTTGGCAGGCAGGTATGCACCGGTAGCTAAGCAGGAAGTTTCTCTTTTATCTGATTTCTGTCAGTTTGCTTATCCCATCTGGCAGTTAGCAGACCCACAGTAGCTGACGTTGATACTCAAATCTTAAGCATCTAGTTTAAGTATTCTGCCTGACTGAAGGCTCCAGCCTGCAGTTGTATCTTCCGTGCTGTGGCATGCTACACACTTCCTGCCAAGCTAAAGGCCCTGTCTGTAGTTCATACACAATGCCGAATGATGGGAGGTGCACTACTGAGGAGTAACATGTTTTACAGTACAGTGCCCGGGCTCGTGTGCATGGCATGGCTAGGAAGAATGCCCTTCATTTCTCTGCGCTGTGCTCCTCCATCCTCAGTTTAGCCCTCTGCTCTCCATAGAAGGGAACTAGTCAGTTCATCCCTTAGAGTACCCGTGTCTGTAGAGAATGACTTGGTGTTGAGACAGAGAGAGGTGGGGAACCCAACTCAATCTGGAGTAATTGAGGTCACAATGAGCCCTGAGTATCCATGCCTACTGGGTAGCATAGTGCTGGAGAGATGCTGTAATACTGAACGTATGAGCGGTCCCACTGAATTTACTAACTGCTTTCCAGTTGGGAAATAAGTGCGTACAGTATATTGGTGTACTATACAGTATGAACAAGGCCCATGTATTATTTACTGAAATAATAATGGTCTATTTTTATTGCCATTTGAAATATTGCAAAGTAAAAAATACAGTGAAAAGATTATGCAGAGAGAGTTTGAAAAGAAACAATGTTTTACAGTGTGTCACATCTAGAGGACTGCATACATATCATTTGGTTGTAAAAGGGAGTCCCTGTAGTGTCATTTTATAGCTTAGGAGTCTGATGTGCCACTGTATGGAAAACAATAATTGAAGTGTTTTTTCCATACCGAGCAGACACCCAAAAAGCTGCTCTGGCAAGTTTGTGGGATGTATAAATATTGAAGCAGCTAATTCCGATGCTAATCGAGACTGTATTCCTGTAAAAGGTTGCCACATTTATTCTCTGGCTTTTTATGAGGAGAAAATGCATGTATTTTTGCTGGGACTGCCTGTCTGAGAGATTCTGGTCAGCCTCTCACACAGAGTAGCACTGCTGTTGAGCTACAGGATCTAGCCGGAGGCATGTGTTCTTCAGTACTCCTCACAGATGCCTGTTTTCCCTAGACACTCCCCCTCTCTCTTTCTGCCTGCTCTTATCTCCAAACAAACCGCTCCATGTTCATCTCAGAATAATGTTTCCTCTCCGTATGCTCCCACACATGACACCTCCTTAATTTCTCCAATGGAAATGAAAACAATGGTGAGTGTGTTGGTGGCCTTGTGGGGTGATTAACTTCTATACTAGCCTTGAGTATGAGGCTGATACCACTATGTGTCTCTACTGTATAGGTGACTAACTGTTGGAGTTGAAGATGTTATGTTAGTGTTGAACTTATTAGGTTACGCCAGTTAACCAGCAGAGGAGGAAGGAAGGAAGGATCCGCTCCAGGATACAGGTGAGGGAACCAGTGTGGCTGCCTGGCTGGTGTTACCCATGTGGTTTGTTCCTAGCAGAGGACTCTGGCAATGTTAGTGATCTCAATAAACACACAGCTGATCTGAGGAAGGCCCAGCAGTAGGCAGGGAGGGCCAGGGAGGCAGATTGATTTCCTTTCCTTTGCTAGGACAGACCTGGGACAGATCTGGGCTCTCCGCTGATGAAACCTGGGTCTGCCCGTTCTGTTGGACTGGGGACCTACTAGCTCTCCCTCCAGTCTTGCTGACAGAAACCTTCCAGGGAGGCTGTTTTTCTCAGTTTTCACTATTGGCACACAAGATAGGGAGAAAGAGAGGGGTGTGACTATGTGTGCAAATTGACAAGTATTGGAAGGGCTGCACAGGGCTGAAAGTGTGTTGGTACAAGTGGTCGACCGATTAATCGGAATGGCTGATTAATTAGGGCCGATTTCAAGTTTTCATAACAATCGGAAATCGGTATTTTTGGACACCGATTTTCTAAAATGTATTTTTTTTTTTTTCTTTACACACCTTTATTTAATCTTTATTTAATTAGGCAAGTCAGTTAAGAACACATTCTTATTTTCAATGACGGCCTAGGAACGGTGGGTTAACTGTCTCGTTCAGGGGTAGAACGACAGATTTTCACCTTGTCAGCTCCAATTTTGCAACCTTACAGTTAACTAGTCCAACGCAATAATGACCATTGCATTCCACAAGGAGACTGACTGCCTGTTACATGAATGCAGTAAGCCACGGTAAGTTGCTAGTTGGCATTAAACTTATCTTATAAAAAACGATCAATCATAATCACTAGTTAACTACACATGGTTGATGATATTACTAGATATTATCTAGCGTGTATAATCTGACTGAGCATACAAGCATACAAGTATCTAAGTATCTGACTGAGCGGTGGTAGGCAGAAGCAGGCGCGTAAACATTAATTCAAACAGCACTTTCGTGCGTTTTGCCAGCAGCTCTTTTATCATCTCCCGAGATGAGGCTGGTGTAACTGAAGTGAAATGGCTGGCTAGTTAGCTCGCGCTAATAGCGTTTCAAACGTCACTCGCTCTGAGCCTGTGGTTGTTTCCCTTGCTCTGCATGGGTAATGCTGCTTCGAGGGTGGCTGTTGTTGTTGTGTTCCTGGTTCGAGCACAGGGAGGAGCAAGGAGAGGGGCGGAAGCTATGCTGTTACTCTGGCAATACTAAAGTGCCTATAAGAACATCCAATAGTCAAAGGTTAATGAAATACAAATGGTATAGAGGGAAATAGTCCTATAATTCCTATAATAACTACAACCTAAAACTTCTTACCTGGGAATATTGAAGACTCATGATAAAAGGAACCACCAGCTTTCATATGTTCTCATGTTCTGAGCAAGGAACTTAAACGTTAGCTTTCTTACATTGCACATATTGCACTTTTATTTTCTTCTCCAACACTTTGTTTTTGCATTATTTAAACCAAATTGAACATGTTTCATTATTTATTTGAGGCTAAATAGATTTTATTGATGTATTATATGTTAAAATAAGTGTAATTATTACAAATACATTTTTAAAAAATCTGCTTTTTTGTTCCTCCAATAATCTGTATCGGCGTTGAAAAATCATAATCGGTTGACCTCTAGTTGGCACTAATTGTGTGACCTCATGGATGCTGCTCTCTGTTGGACTCTGTGACTGTGTGGAGCTGACTGGGGTGCCATTGTCTCCTCTCCTCCTCTCTCCCCCCTCCTGACAGGTCTTTGTTTCACTCCCACCGCATCGCCATGCTCACTCTGACTGATGTCATATGGGCTTTTTAGCGAACCAAGCGTCCCCCCCTGCCGTTTGTCCCCCGCCTTCAAGCCACTTGGTTGCGTTAGCTCCGGAGCCTCCCACTGCTTCCCAGCCTCCTGTTTCTCAGATGGGCTCAGGGAAGGACCTAAAATTAGCAGCTCCCCATGCTCTGTTTTGCTTTGCACAGATCGCTTAATTAGCTGTAGAACACAGCATGGATGAGCCCAGACTTGGCCCATGGATGCATTATATAAGGGTTATATCATTTGATGCATATTTTATGCTGAATATTGCAGGGAGAGTGCTGCTTTATGGTGGTACCCCGCTCGTAGATCTGCGCTGTCGAGTCAGATAGGAGGCAAAAGGTCAGCTCTGCTTCCAGGGTTGGACAGGGAGAGGAGAAGTTACTTTACCTGGGACTATTTACAGAGGCAGCGTCTCAGGCTCGGGTGCTAATAGTGTCTACTGCTGTATTCTCTACAGGCGGTATGTTTTGGGTGCTATTGATACATTGTATAAATGGAGGATGATTGCAGTATATGTAATCCTCCTGCAGTAAAGATGATGGAAAAAATAAGGTTCCCATATTTGAAGGTTGTCACCTATTATTTCCAATGTACTGTATCTATTGGTAGTGCCACCCTTTCTTTGAAGAGTAGCAAAGTCATTTGTGACCCTCCTGATCCATGTTCCTCGTCTAGAATACATTCATATGCCTAGCAAATTCACAACGGGAAATAGGTTTTGTGGTATTGTTGACCTCCGCTGTGAATAAGCTACGTTATGTTGGAGAAGCTCTCTTCTAGCTAGCCTACAGATACATTACCAGAGGCTCTAGGTGTTCTGTGCACAGGCCTGTGTTTGTTTTTCTTCGTTGAAATGAAGAAAATGATTTGCTCACTTGATTATTTATAAACCATGTCTTACCATGGTGATATGTGTTATTATTTGACCATCTGCAATGTTTTTTTCATTACAGTTGATGGGATGACCCTGGCGATACAATAGCTCCTTCCACAATGCGATGGCATCCATTTAGCACGACAGTGTTGTAAATAGTCACACACCATTCTTTACGCTGGCCAGGATTACACACACTCTACTTCTGTATAGGAATTGGCAATATACACAGATCAAATCACAACATCACCAGTCACAGATATCTGCTCCCATGGTTTAATAGAACCCTATAAATTTCCCATTATGGGTATTGTTGTTTGTGAGCCAGGATAAGCTCACAAAGCTTGTTGATTTGTCTGAGAAATTCCTAAATAAATGAGTGAGTCATGTTACTTCCCGAAACAAGACATTTTTACAACCGGGTCTACGGGCCCGGTGCCTGCCTTGGCAGTGCATAGTGAGCGGGGAAAAGCAGGCAGGTCCTCATTAGGAGTGTGTGGGAAAAGTAAGGGAAAGGGATCACATCTAGGATCGACAGGTCATTTTGTTCTTCCTCAGTCAGGATTAGGTTAGTTCTCCCAAGTCATTTTACTGGGGATTTCTCCTTGAGGTGACATTGGGGCCAAACACTTCCCTCCGGTCAATGTCATTGATGTTGATCAGCTTGTTGGATGGATGTAGAGACAAAGAGGAACGCGTGGGCTGAAGGTTGATGCCATGTATTGGGATTCCATTACCAGACCAGTTAGATACAGTATGTTGTAGCTCAACTCATTGACCGTGTCTGCTTTATTCAGTGTGGCACTCCATTCATGTTAGCTAACAGCTCTGTTTACACATCCATCAGACAGCCATGGGATCAATCACTGGGCTGGGAGCTAATTGTTTCATTCAGTGTATTACAATTGACCTGCTTGGTCACGTTGGTCCTGCAGTATTGGCATTGCTGATGGTGGGTCATGCTCTTCAGTCATCAAGTATTTATGCTCCAATAGGATGTGCGTTGAGAGAATTCACAGCATTACATGTGTGCATCGAATATAGTGCGTGTGGTGTGCTGGCTGGCCGGCCCGCCTGCCGCGCGAGAGAGAGAGTGCCCCCTAGACAGAACTACGACAAAACAACCAACAGAAACGGGTCACAACTCCTGCTTTTCTGTTGCACGCTGGAACTATACATAGTCAATGGTAGACTTCGAGGGGACTATGGTAGGTATACCTATAGCTCATCTCTTGGCAGTTGTACTGTAGATTACTTTATCACTGAACTTAACCCACAGTCTGTAAGTGTACATTTAGCAGTAGGAAGCCTGAACAGTATATTTGACCTATCAGCTAACATATTAAGCAGAAACCCTAAGAAAATAAACAGCGATGAGAAGTGGTTTAGCTTACGCCTTAAACAATACAGAAATACACTAAGAAAAAAAACAAGGAACAGCATGCAAGAAAACAGCTCAATGTGATTGATGAATCCGTAGAATCAAATCACTTCTATCCAGAAATGGAGATGTCTGGATAAACCACTTCTCCATTCTTTTGGCTGTATAACAAAGAACCAAGAACAAAAACATATACATGATAATGTACTTCACTTAGAATCAACTATCACCAGAAGCCATTAGATTCACTAATTACATTGTAAGAGCTACAGGACAAAGTACAAACCATCCAACCCAAAAAGGCCTGTGGTGTTGATGGTATACTAAACAAAATGATACAGACCGCAAATTAAAATAGGCTATTCTTAAATCTTCAACATTATCCTCAGCTCTGACATCTTCCCCAATATTTGGAACCAAGGTCTGGTCACCTCAATCCACAAAAGTTTAGGCAAATTGGACCTCAATACAGCAGAATCTGTGTCAACAGTAATCTCTGGAAAATCCTCTGCAGTATCATCAACAGCAGAGTCCAACATTTATTTCCTCAGTGAAAACAATGTCCTGAGCAAATGTCAAGTTGACTCCTTCCTAAAATACTGTACAACAGACCACGTATACACCATGCACAACCTTATTGACAAACAAACAAAACAAAACAAAATGCTTTGTTGATTTAAAAAAACTGCTTTACTCAGTTTACATTTTAGTCATTGAGCAGACACTCTTATCCAGAGTGACTTACAGTAAGTATACTGCAAACATTTTCATACTTTTTTTTTCTTCTTCGTCATACTGGACCCCCTTGGGAATTGAACCTACAACCCTGGTGTTGTAAGTGCCATGCGCTACCAACTGAGACACACGGGACCACTTTGGCATTAGGGTCTGCTAAACAAATGGTTGGAAATTGGCAATAAACATACACTTTCCTCAGGGCCGTGGGGTGAGACAGGGATGCAGCTTGAGCCCCACCATCTTCAACAGACTGTATATCAATGAATTGGTGAGGGCACTAGAACAGTCTGCAGCACCCGGTTTCACCCTGCTGGACTTTGAACTCAAATGTCTACTGTTTGCAGATGATCTGGTTCTTCTGTCCCCAACCAAAGAGGACCTACAGCAGCACCTAGATCTTCTGCACAGATTCTGTCAGACCTGGGACGTCGGTGACTCTCAGTAAGCCAAAAATAACGGTGTTCCAAAAAAGGTCCAGTTGCCAGGACAACGAATACAAGAGAGATCATATTTAGACACTGTTGCCCAAGAGCATACCAATAATTATACCTACCTCTGCCTTAACAGAGGAATATAAAACTCAACATCCCAATTAGAATCTGGCTCAGTCAGTTATAGAACCCATTGCCCTCTGTGATTGTGAGGTCTGGGCTCCACTCACCAACCAAGAATTCACTAAATGGGACAAACACCCAATTGAGACTCTGCATGCAGAATTCTGCAAAGACACAAAACCCCAAATGATGCATGCAGAGCAAAATTAGGACTATACCCGCTAGTTATCAAAATCCAGAAAAGAGCTGTTCAATTTTACAACCACCTAAAATGAAAATATGCCCACACATTCCACCACAAAGCCCTCACCTACAGAGATGAACCTAGAAAAGAGTCCCCTCAGCCAGCTGGTTCTGGGGCTCTGTTTAGAAACACAAACAGACCCAGGACAGCAACACAATTAGATCCAAACAAATTATGAGAATGCAAAAAGAGAACTATTTGACACACTGTAAAGAATCAACCAGAAAACAAAGCCATTTGGAATGCTATCTGGAATCTATAGATTAGATATGTGCCCACTGACCACAGTGGAAACTGAGCTGCACTTCCTAACCTCCTGCCAAATGTATGACCATATTAGAGACACATATTTCCCACAGATCACATAGACCCGGAAAGAATTTGTAAACAAATCAAACATTGATAAATTCCCATATCTGTTAGTCAAAATACCGCAATGCGCCATCACAGTAGCAAAAGTTGTGGCCCATTGCCATGAGAAAAGAGAGTGAGAGAGATGCTAGGAGTATAGTAATGTCCATGAGAAAAGAGAGAGAGATGCTAGGAGTATAGTAATGTCCATGAGAAAAGAGAGAGAGAGAGAGAGATGCTAGGACTATAGTAACGTCCATGAGAAAAGAGAGAGAGAGAAAGAGATGCTAGGAGTATAGTAATGTCCATGAGAAAAGAGAGAGAGATGCTAGGAGTATAGGACTGTCCATAAGAAAAGAGAGAGAGAGATATGCTAGGAGTAAAGTAATGTCCATGAGAAGAGAGAGAGAGAGAGAGAGAGAGAGAGAGAGAGAGATGCTAGGAGTATAGTAATGTCCATGAGAAAAGAGAGAGAGAGAGAGATGCTAGGAGTATAGTAACGTCCATGAGAAAAGAGAGAGAGATATAGAGATGCTAGGAGTATAGTAATGGCCATGAGAAAAGAGAGAGATGCTAGGAGTATAGTACTGTCCATGAGAAAATAGAGAGAGAGAGATGCTAGGAGTATAGTAAAGTCCATGAGAAAAGAGAGAGAGAGAGAGAGATGCTAGGAGTATAGTAATGTCCATGAGAAAAGACAGAGAGATGCTAGGAGTATAGTACTGTCCATGAGAAAAGAGAGAGAGAGAGAGATGCTAGGAGTATAGTAACGTCCATGAGAAAAGAGAGAGAGAGAGAGAGAGAGAGTAGCTAGGAGTATAGTAATGTCCATGAGAAAAGAGAGAGAGAGATGCTAGGAGTATAGTAATGTCCATGAGAAAAGAGAGAGAGAGAGATGCTAGGAGTATAGTAATGTCCATGAGAAAAGAGAGAGAGAGAGAGAGAGAGAGAGATGCTAGGAGTATAGTAATGTCCACGAGAAAAGAGAGAGAGAGATGCTAGGAGTATAGTAATGTCCATGAGAAAAGAGGGAGAGAGATGCTAGGAGTATAGTAATGTCCATGAGAAAAGAGAGAGAGAGAAAGAGAGAGAAAGAGAGTACTAGGAGTATAGTAATGTCCACGAGAAAAAAGAGAGAGAGAGATGCTAGGAGTATAGTAGTGTCCATGAGAAAAGAGAGAGAGAGATGCTTGGAGTATAGTCATGTCCATGAGAAAAGAGAGAGAGAGAAGCTAGGAGTATAGTAATGTCCATGAGAAAAGAGAGAGAGAGAGAGAGAGATGCTAGGAGTATAGTAATGTCCATGAGAAAAGCGAGAGAGAGAGAGAGATGCTAGGAGTATAGTAATGTCCATGAGAAAATAGAGAGAGAGAGAGAGAGAGAGAGAGAGAGAGAGAGAGAGAGAGAGAGAGAAAGAGAGTACTAGGAGTATAGTAATGTCCACGAGAAAAAAGAGAGAGAGAGATGCTAGGAGTATAGTAGTGTCCATGAGAAAAGAGAGAGAGAGATGCTTGGAGTATAGTCATGTCCATGAGAAAAGAGAGAGAGAGAAGCTAGGAGTATAGTAATGTTCATGAGAAAAGAGAGAGAGATGCTAGGAGTATAGTAATGACCATGAGAAAAGAGAGAGAGAGAGAGAGAGGAATGCTAGGAGTATAGTAACGTCCATGAGAAAAGAGAGAGAGAGAAGCTAGGAGTATAGTAATGTCCATGAGAAAAGAGAGAGAGAGAGAGAGATGCTAGGAGTATAGTAATGTCCATGAGAAAAGAGAGAGAGAGAGAGAGAGATGCTAGGAGTATAGTAATGTCCATGAGAAAAGAGAGGGAGAGAGAGATGCTAGGAGTATAGTAATGTCCATGAGAAAAGAGAGAGAGGGAGAGATGCTAGGCGTATAGTAATGTCCATGAGAAAAGAGAGAGAGAGAGAGATGCTAGGAGTATAGTAATGTCCATGAGAAAAGAGAGAGAGATGCTAGGAGTATAGTAATGTCCATGAGAAAAGAGAGAGAGAGAGAGAGATGCTAGGAGTATAGTAATGTCCATGAGAAAAGAGAGAGAGAGAGAGATGCTAGGAGTATAGTAATGTCCATGAGAAAAGAGAGAGAGAGAGAGATGCTAGGAGTATAGTAATGTCCATGAGAAAAGAGAGAGAGAGAGAGAGATGCTAGGAGTATAGTAATGTCCATGAGAAAAGAGGGAGAGAGAGATGCTAGGAGTATAGTAACGTCCATGAGAAAAGAGAGGGAGAGAGAGATGCTAGGAGTATAGTAATGTCAATGAGAAAAGAGAGAGAGAGAGAGATGCTAGGAGTATAGTAATGTCCATGAGAAAAGAGAGAGAGGGAGAGATGCTAGGAGTATAGTAACATCCATGAGAAAAGAGAGAGAGAGAGAGATGCTAGGAGTATAGTAATGTCCATGAGAAAAGAGAGAGAGAGATGCTAGGAGTATAGTAATGTCCATGAGAAAAGAGAGAGAGAGATGCTTGGAGTATAGTAATGTCCATGAGAAAAGAGAGAGAGAGATGCTAGGAGTATAGTAATGTCTATGAGAAAAAAGAGAGAGAGAGAGAGAGAGAGAGAGATGCTAGGAGTATAGTAATGTCCATGAGAAAAAAGAGAGAGAGAGATGCTAGGAGTATAGTAATGTCCATGAGAAAAAAGAGAGAGAGAGATGCTAGGAGTATAGTCATGCCCCTGATAAAAGAGAGAGAGAGAAGCTAGGAGTATAGTAATGTCCATGAGAAAAGAGAGAGAGAGATGCTAGGAGTATAGTAATGTCCATGAGAAAAGAGAGAGAGAGAGAGAGAGAGATGCTAGGAGTATAGTAATGTCCATGAGAAAAGAGAGAGAGAGAGAGAGAGAGAGATGCTAGGAGTATAGTAATGTCCATGAGAAAAGAGAGAGAGGGAGATATGCTAGGAGTATAGTAACATCCATGAGAAAAGAGAGAGAGAGAGAGATCCTAGGAGTATAGTAATGTCCATTAGAAAAGAGAGAGAGAGATGCTAGGAGTATAGTAATGTCCATGAGAAAAGAGAGAGAGAGAGATGCTAGGAGTATAGTAATGTCCATGAGAAAAGAGAGAGAGAGAGAGATGCTAGGAGTATAGTAATGTCCATGAGAAAAGAGAGAGAGAGAGAGATGCTAGGAGTATAGTAATGTCCATGAGAAAAGAGAGAGAGGGAGAGATGCTAGGAGTATAGTAACGTCCATGAGAAAAGAGAGAGAGAGAGCTGCTAGGAGTATAGTAATGTCCATGAGAAAAGAGAGAGAGAGAGAGATGCTAGGAGTATAGTAATGTCCATGAGAAAAGAGAGAGAGAGAGATGCTAGGAGTATAGTAATGTCCATGAGAAAAAAGAGAGAGAGAGATGCTAGGAGTATAGTCATGTCCATGATAAAAGAGAGAGAGAGAAGCTAGGGGTATAGTAATGTCCATGAGAAAAGAGAGAGAGAGAGATGCTAGGAGTATAGTAATGTCCATGAGAAAAGAGAGAGAGAGAGAGATGCTAGGAGTATAGTAACGTCCATGAGAAAAGAGAAGGAGAGAGAGAGATGCTAGGAGTATAGTAATGTCCATGAGAAAAGAGAGAGAGAGAGAGAGAGATGCTAGGAGTATAGTAATGTCCATGAGAAAAGAGAGAGAGAGAGAGAGAGATGCTAGGAGTATAGTAATGTCCATGAGAAAAGAGAGAGAGGGAGAGATGCTAGAAGTATAGTAACATCCATGAGAAAAGAGAGAGAGAGAGAGATGCTAGGAGTATAGTAATGTCCATGAGAAAAGAGAGAGAGAGAGAGATGCTAGGAGTATAGTAATGTCCATGAGAAAAGAGAGAGAGAGAGATGCTAGGAGTATAGTAATGTCCATGAGAAAAGAGAGAGAGAGAGATGCTAGGAGTATAGTAACGTCCAAGAGAAAAGAGAGAGAGATGCTAGGAGTATAGTAACGTCCATGAGAAAAGAGAGAGAGAGAGAGATGCTAGGAGTATAGTAATGTCCATGAGAAAAGAGAGAGAGAGAGAGATGCTAGGAGTATAGTAATGTCCATGAGAAAAGAGAGAGAGAGAGAGATGCTAGGAGTATAGTAATGTCCATGAGAAAAGAGAGAGAGAGAGATGCTAGGAGTATAGTAATGTCCATGAGAAAAGAGAGGGAGAGAGAGATGCTAGGAGTATAGTAATGTCAATGAGAAAAGAGAGAGAGAGATGCTAGGAGTATAGTAATGTCCATGAGAAAAGAGAGAGAGGGAGAGATGCTAGGAGTATAGTAATGTCCATGAGAAAAGAGAGAGAGAGAGAGATGCTAGGAGTATAGTAATGTCCATGAGAAAAGAGGGAGAGAGAGATGCTAGGAGTATAGTAACGTCCATGAGAAAAGAGAGGGAGAGAGAGATGCTAGGAGTATAGTAATGTCCATGAGAAAAGAGAGAGAGAGAGAGATGCTAGGAGTATAGTAATGTCCATGAGAAAAGAGAGAGAGAGAGAGATGCTAGGAGTATAGTAATGTCCATGAGAAAAGAGAGAGAGAGAGAGATGCTAGGAGTATAGTAATGTCCATGAGAAAAGAGGGAGAGAGAGATGCTAGGAGTATAGTAACGTCCATGAGAAAAGAGAGGGAGAGAGAGATGCTAGGAGTATAGTAATGTCAATGAGAAAAGAGAGAGAGAGAGAGATGCTAGGAGTATAGTAATGTCCATGAGAAAAGAGAGAGAGGGAGAGATGCTAGGAGTATAGTAACATCCATGAGAAAAGAGAGAGAGAGAGAGAGATGCTAGGAGTATAGTAATGTCCATGAGAAAAGAGAGAGAGAGATGCTAGGAGTATAGTAATGTCCATGAGAAAAGAGAGAGAGAGAGATGCTAGGAGTATAGTAACGTCCATGAGAAAAGAGAGGGAGAGAGAGATGCTAGGAGTATAGTAATGTCAATGAGAAAAGAGAGAGAGAGAGAGATGCTAGGAGTATAGTAATGTCCATGAGAAAAGAGAGAGAGGGAGAGATGCTAGGAGTATAGTAACATCCATGAGAAAAGAGAGAGAGAGAGATGCTAGGAGTATAGTAATGTCCATGAGAAAAGAGAGAGAGAGATGCTAGGAGTATAGTAATGTCCATGAGAAAAGAGAGAGAGAGATGCTTGGAGTATAGTAATGTCCATGAGAAAAGAGAGAGAGAGATGCTAGGAGTATAGTAATGTCTATGAGAAAAAAGAGAGAGAGAGAGAGAGAGAGAGAGAGATGCTAGGAGTATAGTAATGTCCATGAGAAAAAAGAGAGAGAGAGATGCTAGGAGTATAGTAATGTCCATGAGAAAAAAGAGAGAGAGAGATGCTAGGAGTATAGTAATGTCCATGAGAAAAGAGAGAGAGAGATGCTAGGAGTATAGTAATGTCCATGAGAAAAGAGAGAGAGAGAGAGAGAGATGCTAGGAGTATAGTAATGTCCATGAGAAAAGAGAGAGAGAGAGATGCTAGGAGTATAGTAATGTCCATGAGAAAAGAGAGAGAGAGAGAGATGCTAGGAGTATAGTAATGTCCATGAGAAAAGAGAGAGAGAGAGAGATGCTAGGAGTATAGTAATGTCCATGAGAAAAGAGAGAGAGGGAGAGATGCTAGGAGTATAGTAACGTCCATGAGAAAAGAGAGAGAGAGAGCTGCTAGGAGTATAGTAATGTCCATGAGAAAAGAGAGAGAGAGAGAGATGCTAGGAGTATAGTAATGTCCATGAGAAAAGAGAGAGAGAGAGATGCTAGGAGTATAGTAATGTCCATGAGAAAAAAGAGAGAGAGAGATGCTAGGAGTATAGTCATGTCCATGATAAAAGAGAGAGAGAGAAGCTAGGGGTATAGTAATGTCCATGAGAAAAGAGAGAGAGAGAGATGCTAGGAGTATAGTAATGTCCATGAGAAAAGAGAGAGAGAGAGAGATGCTAGGAGTATAGTAACGTCCATGAGAAAAGAGAAGGAGAGAGAGAGATGCTAGGAGTATAGTAATGTCCATGAGAAAAGAGAGAGAGAGAGAGAGAGATGCTAGGAGTATAGTAATGTCCATGAGAAAAGAGAGAGAGAGAGAGAGAGATGCTAGGAGTATAGTAATGTCCATGAGAAAAGAGAGAGAGGGAGAGATGCTAGAAGTATAGTAACATCCATGAGAAAAGAGAGAGAGAGAGAGATGCTAGGAGTATAGTAATGTCCATGAGAAAAGAGAGAGAGAGAGATGCTAGGAGTATAGTAATGTCCATGAGAAAAGAGAGAGAGAGAGATGCTAGGAGTATAGTAATGTCCATGAGAAAAGAGAGAGAGAGAGATGCTAGGAGTATAGTAACGTCCAAGAGAAAAGAGAGAGAGATGCTAGGAGTATAGTAACGTCCATGAGAAAAGAGAGAGAGAGAGAGATGCTAGGAGTATAGTAATGTCCATGAGAAAAGAGAGAGAGAGAGAGATGCTAGGAGTATAGTAATGTCCATGAGAAAAGAGAGAGAGAGAGAGATGCTAGGAGTATAGTAATGTCCATGAGAAAAGAGAGAGAGAGAGATGCTAGGAGTATAGTAATGTCCATGAGAAAAGAGAGGGAGAGAGAGATGCTAGGAGTATAGTAATGTCAATGAGAAAAGAGAGAGAGAGATGCTAGGAGTATAGTAATGTCCATGAGAAAAGAGAGAGAGGGAGAGATGCTAGGAGTATAGTAATGTCCATGAGAAAAGAGAGAGAGAGAGAGAGATGCTAGGAGTATAGTAATGTCCATGAGAAAAGAGGGAGAGAGAGATGCTAGGAGTATAGTAACGTCCATGAGAAAAGAGAGGGAGAGAGAGATGCTAGGAGTATAGTAATGTCCATGAGAAAAGAGAGAGAGAGAGAGATGCTAGGAGTATAGTAATGTCCATGAGAAAAGAGAGAGAGAGAGATGCTAGGAGTATAGTAATGTCCATGAGAAAAAAGAGAGAGAGAGATGCTAGGAGTATAGTCATGTCCATGATAAAAGAGAGAGAGAGAAGCTAGGGGTATAGTAATGTCCATGAGAAAAGAGAGAGAGAGAGATGCTAGGAGTATAGTAATGTCCATGAGAAAAGAGAGAGAGAGAGAGATGCTAGGAGTATAGTAACGTCCATGAGAAAAGAGAAGGAGAGAGAGAGATGCTAGGAGTATAGTAATGTCCATGAGAAAAGAGAGAGAGAGAGAGAGAGATGCTAGGAGTATAGTAATGTCCATGAGAAAAGAGAGAGAGAGAGAGAGAGATGCTAGGAGTATAGTAATGTCCATGAGAAAAGAGAGAGAGGGAGAGATGCTAGAAGTATAGTAACATCCATGAGAAAAGAGAGAGAGAGAGAGATGCTAGGAGTATAGTAATGTCCATGAGAAAAGAGAGAGAGAGAGATGCTAGGAGTATAGTAATGTCCATGAGAAAAGAGAGAGAGAGAGATGCTAGGAGTATAGTAATGTCCATGAGAAAAGAGAGAGAGAGAGATGCTAGGAGTATAGTAACGTCCAAGAGAAAAGAGAGAGAGATGCTAGGAGTATAGTAACGTCCATGAGAAAAGAGAGAGAGAGAGAGATGCTAGGAGTATAGTAATGTCCATGAGAAAAGAGAGAGAGAGAGAGATGCTAGGAGTATAGTAATGTCCATGAGAAAAGAGAGAGAGAGAGAGATGCTAGGAGTATAGTAATGTCCATGAGAAAAGAGAGAGAGAGAGATGCTAGGAGTATAGTAATGTCCATGAGAAAAGAGAGGGAGAGAGAGATGCTAGGAGTATAGTAATGTCAATGAGAAAAGAGAGAGAGAGAGAGATGCTAGGAGTATAGTAATGTCCATGAGAAAAGAGAGAGAGGGAGAGATGCTAGGAGTATAGTAATGTCCATGAGAAAAGAGAGAGAGAGAGAGAGATGCTAGGAGTATAGTAATGTCCATGAGAAAAGAGGGAGAGAGAGATGCTAGGAGTATAGTAACGTCCATGAGAAAAGAGAGGGAGAGAGAGATGCTAGGAGTATAGTAATGTCCATGAGAAAAGAGAGAGAGAGAGAGATGCTAGGAGTATAGTAATGTCCATGAGAAAAGAGAGAGAGAGAGAGATGCTAGGAGTATAGTAATGTCCATGAGAAAAGAGAGAGAGAGAGAGAGATGCTAGGAGTATAGTAATGTCCATGAGAAAAGAGGGAGAGAGAGATGCTAGGAGTATAGTAACGTCCATGAGAAAAGAGAGGGAGAGAGAGATGCTAGGAGTATAGTAATGTCAATGAGAAAAGAGAGAGAGAGAGAGATGCTAGGAGTATAGTAATGTCCATGAGAAAAGAGAGAGAGGGAGAGATGCTAGGAGTATAGTAACATCCATGAGAAAAGAGAGAGAGAGAGAGAGATGCTAGGAGTATAGTAATGTCCATGAGAAAAGAGAGAGAGAGATGCTAGGAGTATAGTAATGTCCATGAGAAAAGAGAGAGAGAGATGCTTGGAGTATAGTAATGTCCATGAGAAAAGAGAGAGAGAGATGCTAGGAGTATAGTAATGTCTATGAGAAAAAAGAGAGAGAGAGAGAGAGAGAGAGAGATGCTAGGAGTATAGTAATGTCCATGAGAAAAAAGAGAGAGAGAGATGCTAGGAGTATAGTAATGTCCATGAGAAAAAAGAGAGAGAGAGATGCTAGGAGTATAGTAATGTCCATGAGAAAAGAGAGAGAGAGATGCTAGGAGTATAGTAATGTCCATGAGAAAAGAGAGAGAGAGAGAGAGAGATGCTAGGAGTATAGTAATGTCCATGAGAAAAGAGAGAGAGAGAGAGAGAGAGAGAGAGAGATGCTAGGAGTATAGTAATGTCCATGAGAAAAGAGAGAGAGGGAGATATGCTAGGAGTATAGTAACATCCATGAGAAAAGAGAGAGAGAGAGAGATCCTAGGAGTATAGTAATGTCCATTAGAAAAGAGAGAGAGAGATGCTAGGAGTATAGTAATGTCCATGAGAAAAGAGAGAGAGAGAGATGCTAGGAGTATAGTAATGTCCATGAGAAAAGAGAGAGAGAGAGAGATGCTAGGAGTATAGTAATGTCCATGAGAAAAGAGAGAGAGAGAGAGATGCTAGGAGTATAGTAATGTCCATGAGAAAAGAGAGAGAGGGAGAGATGCTAGGAGTATAGTAACGTCCATGAGAAAAGAGAGAGAGAGAGCTGCTAGGAGTATAGTAATGTCCATGAGAAAAGAGAGAGAGAGAGAGATGCTAGGAGTATAGTCATGTCCATGATAAAAGAGAGAGAGAGAAGCTAGGGGTATAGTAATGTCCATAAGAAAAGAGAGAGAGAGAGATGCTAGGAGTATAGTAATGTCCATGAGAAAAGAGAGAGAGAGAGAGATGCTAGGAGTATAGTAACGTCCATGAGAAAAGAGAAGGAGAGAGAGAGATGCTAGGAGTATAGTAATGTCCATGAGAAAAGAGAGAGAGAGAGAGAGAGATGCTAGGAGTATAGTAATGTCCATGAGAAAAGAGAGAGAGAGAGAGAGAGAGAGAGAGAGAGAGAGATGCTAGGAGTATAGTAATGTCCATGAGAAAAGAGAGAGAGGGAGAGATGCTAGAAGTATAGTAACATCCATGAGAAAAGAGAGAGAGAGAGAGATGCTAGGAGTATAGTAATGTCCATGAGAAAAGAGAGAGAGAGAGATGCTAGGAGTATAGTAATGTCCATGAGAAAAGAGAGAGAGAGAGAGATGCTAGGAGTATAGTAATGTCCAAGAGAAAAGAGAGAGAGATGCTAGGAGTATAGTAACGTCCATGAGAAAAGAGAGAGAGAGAGAGATGCTAGGAGTATAGTAATGTCCATGAGAAAAGAGAGAGAGAGAGAGATGCTAGGAGTATAGTAATGTCCATGAGAAAAGAAAGAGAGAGAGAGATGCTAGGAGTATAGTAATGTCCATGAGAAAAGAGAGAGAGAGAGAGATGCTAGGAGTATAGTAATGTCCATGAGAAAAGAGAGAGAGGGAGAGATGCTAGGAGTATAGTAACGTCCATGAGAAAAGAGAGAGAGAGAGATGCTAGGAGTATAGTAATGTCCATGAGAAAAGAGAGAGAGAGAGAGATGCTAGGAGTATAGTAATGTCCATGAGAAAAGAGAGAGAGAGAGAGATGCTAGGAGTATAGTAATGTCCATGAGAAAAGAGAGAGAGATGCTAGGAGTATAGTAACGTCCATGAGAAAAGAGAGAGAGAGAGAGATGCTAGGAGTATAGTAATGTCCATGAGAAAAGAGAGAGAGAGAGAGATGCTAGGAGTATAGTAATGTCCATGAGAAAAGAGAGAGATGGAGAGATGCTAGGAGTATAGTAACGTCCATGAGAAAAGAGAGAGAGAGAGATGCTAGGAGTATAGTAATGTCCATTAGAAAAGAGAGAGAGAGAGAGATGCTAGGAGTATAGTAATGTCCATGAGAAAAGAGAGAGAGAGAGAGATGCTAGGAGTATAGTAATGTCCATGAGAAAAGAGAGAGAGATGCTAGGAGTATAGTAACGTCCATGAGAAAAGAGAGAGCGAGAGAGATGCTAGGAGTATAGTAATGTCCATGAGAAAAGAGAGAGAGAGAGAGATGCTAGGAGTATAGTAATGTCCATGAGAAAAGAGAGAGAGAGAGAGATGCTAGGAGTATAGTAATGTCCATGAGAAAAGAGAGAGAGAGAGAGATGCTAGGAGTATAGTAACGTCCATGAGAAAAGAGAGAGAGAGAGAGAGAGAGAGATGCTAGGATTATAGTAACGTCCATGAGAAAAGAGAGAGAGAGAGAGAGAGATGCTAGTAGTATAGTAATGTCCATGAGAAAAGAGAGAGAGAGAGAGATGCTAGGAGTATAGTACCGTCCATGGTGCAGCCCATGATATTTTTAGCCTTAGCCAATCTGACAGCATGTCCTTCACTGCTCATCCACTAACAGCCGCTCAGTGTTACTCTACTCCCCAGCCAAGCCATAGGATCTAAATGACAGAGCATGCCCAGGCTATAAAGATGAATGACAGAGCATGCCCAGGCTATAAAGATGAATGGCATGTGTGCTTTAGCTTCGTTTGGCGCTGTGGAAGGATCTGTTTTTAGAAAGCAAGAGGTAAGATTATCGTCTCAGTCATTTGCAATGAAAGATTGAGAGGAGTGTATTTTAGGGGTAAATTGAGTGATTTATTTGAGAATGTTCCTCTATAAATGTACATCCCTCTAGAACGTGCTTGCATATTTGTGGTGTACAGCATGGTGTATGAAGATTTAAAACACTTTGTGGGTTGTGTGGGGGCGTTTACTGGATATTCATGGGAGTCATTGAAATGAATTTTGAATCAAATCTGTCAATATTCAAGATGCCACTTACCACCCTCTCAGAGCCTCCTACGCAGTTCCTGTGTGCATGCCACAAATAGCTACAAATTGGCTGCCATTAAAACCTGTTAAAACCCAGATTATGTTAATCGCCTGTAAAACAGAAAGGTGTGATGCAACCCAATTAATATCATGTTTGATGGAAATTTTATCCAGCCATCTGTGATGGAGGATTTGGACTGATTTGTCTTTCGAGCAAATTAAAAAGCGGTTAAATATGTGCTGTCAAAGCAATTGACTTGATTATGAGGCCATAATGCTCTTTCCAGGGCAATTGTTTGTCAGGGAAAAATATAATTTGTTAAATTAACTCCCATCCATGATCTTTCACGAATCACGACAGTACATTTGGTTTTGATTCAAGTCTGGGAAAAAAACACATTTTCAGTGAGCCAGCCTGACCCCAGATACCTTTTGATCGTTTTGTTCTTGAGCGTGGCTCTTAGTGACTCACCTGCGCTCCCATGTGTTGTTGGTTGTAGAGGAGCTGCGGGCCATGGGACCCCAGCAGGGGTGTTCTGTTTGGGAAGCCCCCGGTGCTCATTCCCAGCATCAGCCAGCTGATCTGACTCAGGGCCAAGTCTAAAATTGTTACTGCTTGTCTGGGTGACACTGGAGAGAAAACTGACACTGGAGAGAAAAAGGGCCATGGGGGAGTGGTGGAATGGAGTGGGGGGCTCTCTGAGCTGGCCTGCCTGCCTGCTTTGCCTTACCGCTGGGGGTAACAGGTGCCACGGGCAACATGAGACCCGGTGGAGTGACAGGGACGGAGAGAAGGGCTTCGGGGCGGGAGGGGAGGGGGGGGGGGGGGGGGGGGGGTGCGACGTTCCGAGAGGTTTTGCCCAGAAAGGGTTTCACCGTCGGAATCGGGAACAGCTGTGGGGTCGGCCCCTCAGCTGGCGGTGGAAAACACGCAGGCAGGCCTGTTGCGTAACTCCTAACTGGGTCCCTGATGGCTGGCTGAGAGAGTCACTGCCTCACACTCCAATGAGCAATTGTACCTCGGCTGCATGAGAGCGGGTTTGTTTTGGAGGGGCTGCTGAGCGACTGTTTTCATGGTCGCTTGATCTCATTCTGTCAGGCTGCCTCACGCTCCCCCAAGGCCTGCTAGGAAGACCCACCCCCTGGCCAGGGACGGTCAGGGGTCGCCAGGTCAAATATGACCTTGTCATGAAAAAGCTCTGGTCCCATTAGAGAGGCTGATGCTGCCAGGAACATGTGACACACTGTGTTTCTCTCCCTGTCCCTCCCTGAATAGAAGGAAAGAAACGTGTAAAGGGATATAAAATAGCGATAAAATGTGATGTGACTCATTCGATGTCTGCTTTGACTTAAATGAGCACGTTCATTATTTTGTCGCACCATAAAACACGGTTTAAAATGTAGTGCGTGTGTGTGCATTTGGGTACGTGTGTGTGTGCTGCGTGCTTTGCGGACTCCGCTCCCTGTGTGTTCCTCTGTCTCAGCTCCAGGGGGTGCATAAGTGAAACCCTCTGCACAGCTTTCAATAGAAAAATACAGAAAGGGTTTCCTCCCCCCATTTTCTCTTGCTCCAGTTACCAAGGCAGTTTCCCCCTCTCTCAGTGTACATTAGGCACAGATATCAATATGTGTCTGATGAAAATCCTGTGTGGCTCAGCTGGGAGAGCGTGGTGCTAGCGAGGGCAGGGTTGGGGTTTCGATTCCCAACGTGGGACTAGTACTCACTACTTACTGTAAGTCGCCCTGTGTAAGAGCATCTACTAAATGACTCAAATGTAACATCCTTAAGTTCAATGTGATTCCAGGTCTCTGATGACTGGTGGGATTCATTTCTCCTGAAGACCATGGATTTTAGAGTGATGTGGTGCCGTTGATGCCACCAGCTTTTGAAGTAACTACATTTTATAGCGTACATTTAGGTTACATTTCTGTAGCTGGTTATGTAGCCTTTTTAAAGGGTCCACTCCACTCAGAGTTTTGGGACTAACCTTGTGCAGCCAGGGTCCTAGATGGCAAAGGTTGGAATCTTCCTCGCCAGTTTATAACACGGTTATAGAAACCCATAGGGCAAGGAATTGACCTGAGGTGCCTGCAAACTATCTTTAGATGTATTCATAGACATTCATAGAATTCTTCACTTGAAGAACTCTACAAGGTTGTCTAGTCTGTTTTACTAGCTAGCTAAATGGTTTACAGTATATGATAGAAAACTGTCCTGGTTTTTATACTCTGCTACGTTCAAAATATAAACATATGTTTCTCTCTGTTTATACCTAAAGATGCTATTCCACCTGTAAAAGGCAATGGGGAACTGTGTCTTTTAAGATGAAGGCAAATGGAGTGTGTTAAACACTCTACCTGTCTTTCTCTCATAACACCTGTTGTGTGCTGTAGTGTTATTCTCCTTCCGCTGTCTCCCAGTGTGAATGCACATGCTGGCGTAGAAACAGCTAGGCATGTCGTTGTGAACTGTGTCATTTCATCTTGTCCCACACATTGCATCAACTATACCTCTACTTCCTGCTCAGGAGTACTGCTCTCCTACTTAGAGCTGAACAGTGTGGACCATTGAGTTTAGTTCACAGCAGGTGTTGGTTACTTTGGAGAGCCAATAGGTGGCTATGGTGTCAGTGTCAGGTCTCCCTGCTCCGGGACAGTCCTTTGGGGGGGGGGTTAGGGTCAACTATTCCCAGTTGTCTCCTGCCCGCAGCAGTTTCTGATTTCTCATAGGGAGTTCAACAGAGGTCAAGTTATTGTTAGACCTGTAAATTGGATTCTCCAGTAAGGGCAAAGTAACAATGGTCTTATAATAGAGGTGCACGTTTGACTTGCGTGACAGCACGGGCGTTATTAGCCAGAGTATCACCAGCATGGAACTGGTGTCTACCCTTGCTCGAGTTGGTCCACTCAAAACAACTGCCATATGTGTTTGTTGTCATCCGCCCATTGTTGAGGTGAATTCCTCGCCACACTGCCTGCGTTTTGACAACGTGTGGCCCTGAATGTAGGCAATGCGGAGAATGTTATACGGGAGCTCTCAAACTAGCCACGCCACTGTCACTCATGACATACCTGAGGTTAATTCAGAAGCATAAACATGCATTAATATTCAACGCTGCAGCGAGGGTTGTGGCTGGAAGCTGTTGCTCAGCTGGGCTTCTCTTTCTCCCTTTCTCTCTTCCATCTCTCTCTGCTGCCCTGTCCCAGTGCTGTCCTGTCCCAATGCTGCCCTGTGTCCCAGTGCAGCCCTGTCCCAGTGCTGCCCTGTCCCAGTGCAGCCCTGTCCCAATGCTGCCCTGTCCCAATGCTGCCCTGTCCCAATGCTGCCCTGTCCTAGTGCTGCCCTGTCCCAGTGCTGCCCTGTCCCAATGTCACTCTTCATGGCCAGTAATGTGGCGGTAGCCACGCACTGAAGGAGCAACACAGGAGCGAATCATATCGTTGACCGGAGATCAGGGGATTGGGCCGGAGAAAACACATCTCTGAGGCCATTTTTCACTATTAGCCTGGCAAGTTATTTATAGAGCTGGGGAGGAGGAGGAGTGGGGAGGGGGAGGCGGCAGGGGAAGCGGGGCGGGAGGGGTAGAGGGAAGGAGGGAGAGTAGAGGGATACCATGTTATGGCTCGCTCTTTGACAGGACACACTCGCTTTTGGATAGGACAACCTCCGGGGGGTCAGAGGTGGTGTGTGTCCAGACTGCTGTAGTGTGGTGTCGCCCGCCAGGCCAGCCTGATAAGGTTGTGCTGCGGTGTCATAACAACACAACACTTAGAGAGAGAAGCAGCCGGCAACAGCCCTGCTCCTGCCGCTCCACGCCATAACTGCTGTCTTTCACTTGACCCCTCTATTTGTGGTCATGTCTTGCTTAGGAAAATGTCATCTTACTTTGTAAAAAAAGACTGTGGAGCCAGCAAAGAGAGGGCAGGCAGGCAGGCCAGCCGGCAGGCAGGCGAGAGAGAGAGAATGAGCATGAGCGCTGCCTGCCTTCCTGCTCTGTGGGCCAGTGTAAGGTCCTCTAAATGTAGTCTGTTGTATAATCCCTCTGGGGGCCCTATTGCTATTTCTGATCCTGGATATGCGTCACAACTGACTGGGTATTTTCTCTGGTGACTAGCTTACATCAGTAGGTCTCCGAGCAAGCATACGCTCTCACTACCAATGAGTGACTATTCTGATTGATGGGAGTTTGGCCCCGCTGTTTTGGCTTTCTATCGGTGACCCCGGAGAATGGACAGGAAAAGTTTCACCCCAGAGGATTGCTGTTGGTGACTGGAGATGTTGTGGGACTGGGGAGCTGATATACCCAGGTAAGTAGACATACCGTTTCTCCCTCTCCTTTTCTCTACCTCGTCTCTCTCTCTCTGGTGATGCTGCTGAGAAGTGATTCCCTTGTTGTCAGTGTGTTTGTAAACTGAATGGAGGATGACAGTGGCTGTTGGATATCCACCATACACAGCCTTCTTCTCTGTGTTTTGGTACACGCTGTCTGCTGTGTGTTGTCGTGGCGATACAGCCGTCACTGTGCGTGTGTATTTGTGTGTGTGACAGATGGGGCTGGTCTGGGCTGCAGGGGCTCTGTCTACCGACGGCTTGTTTGCACAGCCCTGGCAGGTATTTAAAGAGACTGAGATAAGCGAGAAACTATGACATAACCTGACCTCTTCTTCGCTCCGCAGAGCACGTCCCGCCCTCCCTCCCTACTTCATCCTCCTGTTCTCTAGCTCTCCTCCCCAGTGGTGAGGCACTTGTTGTTTAGTCCGTAAGGCAGCCTGAGGAGGGAGGAAGGGTAGCTCTAAAACACCCATTCACATCCCCCCCCCGGCTCCGCAGACAAGCGTGGCACTGCGAAGCCTCCCACATCCTCCATCCCCCAGCCGCTGCTGTCTGTTTTAATTCTCACCTGTTCTAAATCTCACCTGTTCTAAATCTCACATAACAAGTCCGTTTTCCAGCGCAACACCCCAAGCCACTGACTCGCTTGCGGGCCTGTCTGTCTGTCTCACTCTGTGTGTGTCATACTGGAATAACTTGTTATGTGAGGGAAGGTCCTGGTGATAAGGCAGGGAAACACCACACATACACACACCTCATGCCTCACTCACGCACACACACAAACACACACACACATACGCGCATGCAAACACACACACACACGCGCATGCAAACACACACACTATTTCAAAGTTGTTGTTTTCGGAAAAGCTTATCTTCTTGCCGCTCTGCATGCCTAATGACACACACCACCCCAACAACAACAACCCCAACCCCAGACTCCATCATCTGGAGCCCAGGGGTGAGATTACCACAACCTTGAAATTAGCTTCCATGGCTGGGTCCTTTTTTATCATCCCTCCCTCCCTCCCTCCCTCCCTCCCTCCCTCCCTCCCTCCCTCCCTCCCTCCCTCCCTCCTCTCCTCTCCTCTCTCTCCCTTCTCTCCTCAGTCAGCCAGAGAGATTCCTCTTATGCACTCTCTCTCTTGTCTTTTTCTCCCTCTGTCTGTCTTTCTGCGGAGAAGAGAACTGTAATGCCACTATCTGGCACCTGTGGAATGAGGACTCGTGCCTCTGCTAAGTGTGCTAAACTATTTTTCCATTCTCTAATTCTCAGACGATTTATAATGTGTGTGTCGCCGCAGCTCACAGTGCTTCAGGGGGTTGGGGGGGACATTTTTGCACGGGCATGTCTCGAGGACACCCTCTCCCTCACTGTAGGCCCCCTGTCTGGTCTCCTACTGTCTCTCAACAGTGTGGAGATACATTTTAAGAGACTCAACATCCTAATCCTAATACCAGGAAGTTATGGAAGGGATGTCTGGGCATGCTATTGCTAGTGTTTGCCCTGTGTATAGTGCTGTACGTCAGCATCCTGACAGGGCAGAGAGAGGGAGCGGGGAGTACCACTCTACCACATTGTTATTGGTGGGGTGATGGGGCGTGTTGGTCATGTGTCTGTCTATATAGTGTCTGCCTGTATAGTGTCCGTCTGTCTGTTTGTCTGTCTGTCATTGGGGGCCAATCCAATTACCCACCCAAGTTGGATCCCATTAGCCCTCAAAGTGCGTGGGGTAATATGATGCAGGGCTACATTAAACAGCCACCACTATGGTTACAGGGTTACAACGGAACCACATTGGGAACCACCTGATACTCTGTCCCTCTGCTTTATCAGTTGCACTTTATCAGTTGCCCTCTCTTGGCAGCGGGACAGGCCAGTAATTGTGTGCAGGTTTTGGTACTGTATTTGTTGTTGCTTGTTTTCTGTTTGCTATTATTTGATTACCCTCAAGCCTGTGCGTGTGCGAGCGCACATGATACAAAATAATAAGGGATTTCTCCCTGGATCCCCAACAGTGTGAAGGGGGTCTCCTAACTAACTTTGTTTTTCCGTCTATCTAACTCGGTGTTTGCTGCTTGCTTTCTCTCTACAGTGAGTGAAACAGTCAGTCCCACTCCCTCCACTCTACAATGGTCTACTGTGCAGAGAGGCCTTACTGCCATCTGCTTTATTGCTACTCGTTCGCTCCCACATCCATGACCTCCGCTGGGAATGATTTTACATTCAGTAGCCTATGTCCTCAATCTGAGTATTTTGGGGGGAAGTGTTCACCTCATGTACTTCACCCAGGTTTAGACTAGTCTGGTAGCAGATCAGTTTGTGCTTATTTCATGCTCGTCTTTTGTGTTCCGTGCCATGCAAAACGTGACACGGTGTTGGCGACAGCACATAAATCAAATCAGATCTGGTGTAGTAAAACGCTTATGTTTCTAGCTCCAACAGTGCAGTAATACCTGACACTCCAAAACAATACACACAAATCCACAAAATACAAATAAAGGAATGAAGAAATATAGAGTATATACAGTTCTGTGACCACACTAGCAGCAAACACCAAGTACGTTAGATGGATAAAATGAAGTCTCCATTTCTCTGTCGTATCCAAACCGCTATCTGGCTGGGTATACAGATCCCTCCCTCTCTCCACCTTCGGGCTTCAACCCCACCCCACTACTGTAGGAGAAGGGAACAGGGGGACATTAGGGAGAAGGGCTGTCCTTGTGCAGTGTCCTGTCTCTGTCTGCTGTAGTGTAATATCCAGGTGGATGGGTTCAGTGTGTTAACCTGAGACGCGTGATCCTCAGTGACCTTGTCCAAGGAGCGTTCGTTCAGCTGTCTGATTCAGAGGAGGAAGTAAATCAACATGTCAGCACTTTTAGCACTGCTCTCCTTTCTCTCTCTCTCTCTCTCTCTCTCTCTCTCTCTCTCTCTCTCTCTCCCTCTTTTCCTTCTCTTTCTGTCCCTCTCAAGTTCTCTCTCCCCTTTCTTCCTCTCTCTCTCTCTCTCTCTCTCGCTCCCTCTTTTCCTTCTCTTTCTGTCCCTCTCAAGTTCTCTCTCCCCTTTCTTCCTCTCTCTCTCTCTCTCTCTCTCTCTCTCTCTCTCTCCCTCTTTTCCTTCTCTTTCTGTCCCTCTCAAGTTCTCTCTCCCCTTTCTTCCCCTCTCTCTCTCTCTCTCTCTCTCTCTCTCTCTATCTCTCTCTCTCCCTCTTTTCCTTCTCTTCCTGTCCCTCTCAAGTTCTCTCTCCCCTTTCTTCCTCTCTCTCTCTCTCCCTCTTTTCCTTCTCTTTCTGTCCCTCTCAAGTTCTCTCTCCCCTTTCTTCCCCCCCCCTCTCTCTCTCTCTCTCTCTCTCTCTCTCTCTCTCTCTCTCTCTCTCTCTCTCTCTCTCTCTCTCTCTCAAAAGTATGTGTGTTCTGAACAGGACTTTGGCCACAGAGTGAGTGACTGTGCATAGTAACACAGCCTAGCCGGTCATATGCTCCAGTATTGACGTTTTCCTCTATCGACATGACCTATATCTGGTCCTCGCAGTGTAGGTAGTAACATAACCACACAGCTAGAGTTACTGAAGCCAACACGACTTCCTTTAAGGATCGCGTTCTGAAGAGCTATCTGCTCAATACATTCTTCTGAATGGATACTCCCACACATAACCGCTGTACAGCAGATGCCTGGTTGAATGGAAGCAGCAAAATCGGCCTCGCCGAATATATATCAGTCCTTGAAACACGCAGATACTGTAGGCATTATCATCATCAATGGATCCCTGGTTCTAGTAATACTATATTGAGGTGCATTGCGGCAAACTTATTTTCACTTATTTTCACAAGCACAGCGTGTAGCTACAAGGAGTGTAGCTACACGCTGTGCTTGTCTCACCCCCAAATCTCCTTCTTATGGAGAATTCTGAATTAGGAGGGTGGCACATACATGATT